>NC_073382.1:81647171-81932171 GCF_028641065.1 Leucoraja erinaceus | reverse complement strand
GCTAGATGCAGGAAGATTGTTCCCGATGTTAGGGAAGTCCAGGACAAGGGGTCACAGCTTAAGGATAAAGGGGAAATCCTTTAAAACCGAGATGAGAAGAACTTTTTTCACGCAGAGAGTGGTGAATCTCTGGAACTCTCTGCCACAGAGGGTAGTTGAGGCCAGTTCATTGGCTATATTTAAGAGGGAGTTAGATGTGGCCCTTGTGGCTAAGGGGATCAGGGGGTATGGAGAGAAGGCAGGTACGGGATACTGAGTTGGATGATCAGCCATGATCATATTGAATGGCGGTGCAGGCTCGAAGGGCCGAATGGCCTACTCCTGCACCTAATTTCTATGTTTCTATGTTTCTATGTTACCATAACCCTCCATTCCCTTCTAATCCATATGCCTATCCAATTTATTTTTAAATGATACCAATGAACCTGCCTCCACCACTTCCACTGGAAGCTCATTCCACACCGCTGCCACTCTCTGAGTAAAGAAGTTCCCCCTCATATTACCCCTAAACTAAATGTATCTTGTATCTTGAATCTTGAGGGTCAGACCCCAGCTGAACACGGGCGCTTGCTGGGGTTAAAGTGAACCGTGAATGTTCCTTCCGACCAACCTACCTGATTATACTTCAAACAATCCATCATGCTTCAGCTAAATTTATTTTGAGTCTGTAATAATTTTAAGTCCATTCTTGGCTGAGTTTTTTCCATTGTTGCTTTATCTGGAAACAACCCAAGCACCAAGTGTATCAAAAGTGCTGGAGAAACTCAGCGGGCGAAACCGAAGGACATAGGCAACCTTTTAGGGCCGAAACCCTTCTGGAAATAGGAAACGTTGCCTATTTCCTTCGCTCCATAGACGCTGCTGCACCCGCTGAGTTTCACCAGCACTTTTGTCTACCTTCGATTTTCCAGCATCTGCAGTTCCTTCTTAAACAGACACAAAATGCTGGAGTAACTCAGCGGGGGCCAGACAGCGTCTCTGGGGAGAAGGAATGGGTGACGTTTCCGGGGACGAGACCCTTCCTCAGACCACGAGTCAGGGGAGTGCGGAGACACAGAGATATGAAAGGGTAAGGTGTGAAGAGGACAGATCAAAAGGGGGACGTCGGTCAAGGAAAATGTGGAACGGTCCATTGTTGGAGGAGGGGAAGGTGACAGCGAGGCACACAATCAGTAATATTTAATCAGGGGGAAAGTGAGACAATAGACAATAGGTGCAGGAGGAGGCCATTCGGCCCTTCGAGCCAGCACCGCCATTCAATGTGATCATCCCCGTTCCTGAGACTAGTCGGGGAGAACTAAGATGGGGAGGGGATGGAGAGAGAGGGAAAGCAAGGGCTATCTGAAGTTAGAGAAGTCAATGTTCATACCGTTGGGGTGTAAACTGCCCAAGCGAAATATTGGGGCACTGTTCCTCCAATTCCTCATACGGACAATGGAGAAGGCCCAGGATAGAAAGGTCAGGAATGGGATTGGGAATGGGAGGGGGAGTCTCCCCCAATGCAGGTCTAGGCGGACTGGGGGTCTCAAGTGTACCAGCCCAATGCCTCCTCGAACCACGAGGCTTCATTACATGTACAGAGGGCGTCTGTGGCCGGATACTGCCCCCAATCCCAGGGGGTGACCTCACTGCGTCGGTGCAGCGGGTGGAGCTGCTGCCTCACAGCGACATTGACCCGGGTTGGATCCTGACCTCGGGTGCTGTCTGTACGGAGTTTGTACGTTCTCCCTGTGACCGCGTGGGGTTCCTCCGGGCGCTCCGGTTGCCTCCCACACACCGAAGACGCGCAAATTCGTTTATAAGTCACTGGTGCAGAATTAGGTCATTTTCACACAGAGGCTGATGGGTTTATAGAACGAGCTGCCGGAGGAGGTAGTTGAGGCAGGAACTATCATGACGTTTCAGCGACAGAAAGACAGGTACATGGATAGGACAGGCTTAGAGGAATATGGGCCAAATGCCTGCAGGTGGGACTAGTGTAGATGGGGCATGATGGTCAGCATGGGTAACTTGGGCCGAAGGGCCTGTGTCCACGCTGTGTGACTCTGGCTATATTCAATGTCTTGCCCACCTGTCTGTCGAGATCATGTCATAAGGTCATAAATGATAGGAGTAGAATTAGGCCATTCGGCCCATCACGTCTACTCCACCATTCAATCATTACTGATCTATCTCTCCCTCCTAACCCCATTCTCCTGCTGTCTCCCCATAATCAAGAATCTACCTCTGCATTAAAAATATCCACCGACTTGGCCTCCGCAGCCGTCTGTGGCAAAGAATCCCACAGATTCACCACCCTCTGGGTAAAGACATTCCTTCTCATCTCCTTCCTAAAGGAACGCCCTTTAATTCTGAGGCTGTGACCTCTAGTCCTAGACTCTCCCACTAGTGGAAATATCCTCTCCACATCCACTCTATCCAGGCCTTTCACTATTCTGTACGTTTCAATGAGGTCCCCTCATCCTTCTAAACTCCAGCGAGTGCAGGCCCAGTGACCGCCTGTTGATTTGACCCTCCCCCCCCTCCCCTCCACAGACAGCGTAACAGACGCACATCAAACCCACGAGAGCTCAGTCACAACCCTGACCTTTCCCAGACGTCAGGCCAGCAAATGTCACCCACACCTTGCCTTGCATCAAAGGTTCACACCAATACCTGACTACACAGGGTCTCACCACCGGCGTTCTCAGTGCTCAGCTCATTAGCTCATATGAGATAGGAGCAGAATAAGGATATCACAATTTCAATAATACTTTATTAGCCAAGTATGTTTTGCAACATGCGAGGAATTCCATTTTCCAAGTCAGTCATACAAATGAAAAGCAACAGAACACACAAAACCCATTTTAACATAAACATCCACCACAGTGACTCCTCCACATTCCTCACTGTGATGGAAGGCGAAACAAAGTTCAATCTCTTCCCTTCTTTGTTCTCCCGCGGGATGATCTTGACCCCCGTATAGCCGGCAGCGTTTGGGCCTTCCACATCGGGGCGATCAGCTCCTGCATCGAGGGGGGGTGTCAGCTCCCCCGCGCCGGATGATCAAACCCCACGTCGGGGCTGGTCGAACATTGGAGCTCCCAACGTCCACCGCCTCTCCCGAGACTGCGAGCTCCCGGTGTAAAGTCCGCAGATTGGAGCGATCCCAGGTAAGGGATCAACTCCGATGTAAGTCCACCTCCCGCGGTGGGGCCCAAGGTCAGTCCGAGGAGACCTCCAGCTCCATCGATGGTAGGCCGCAGAGCAGCCGGAGAATGCGATCCGAATATTAATCGCATCTCCGGAAACTGTCCTCTGACCCTCTCCCCCTCCCCCCCAACATAAAACAAACAGGAGAACATTTACACAGACGTTTAACACACGCTAAAAATGAAAAAAATACAAAAAAAAACAAACAGACTGTTGGCGGGGCTGCCAATCGTGCAATGCAGAATGCAGCAGAACAAAGCTTTTCACTTTACCTCGGTACACGTGACAATAATACACCTGAACTACAACCTAAACATACTTCCACTATCTCTGCCTCCACCACCCTCTGTACTGTTTATTGTGTTCTTTTCACTCAAATATCACTGTACCTTAAATGGTGCATGTGACAATAATTGTGAACGTGAACTTGAACTAGGCCATAGTCCTGATCTTCCAACCTACCTCGTTGCACTTGATGTTATCTGCACTTTCTCTGTAGCTGTAACTGTGTGATGCTTTAACACTAGATTCTGCACTCTGGTATATTTCTCTTTGTTGTATTTGTGTGTGACTTGATTATACTCAACATGGTATGTTGTGACGATATCACAGAGAGTTATTCACTGTACCTCGGTGCATGTGACAATAATAAACTGATATCATGGCCAATTGTAAAGTGATCGCCCCCTTTCTGGTCCACACATCTCCCACAAGCTGGTTAACACCTCATACCTCACTTGGGCAGCTGAAACAAGCCAGCAGTATGAATATTGATTTCTCTAACTTCAAGTAACTCTTGCTTCCCGAAGATACACTCGACACAAAATTCTGGAGTAACTCAGCGGGACAGGCAGCATCTTCGGAGAGAAGGAATGGGTGAAGTTTCGGGTCGAGACCCTTCTTCAGACCCTGAAGACTTCTCAAGAAGAGTCTCAGCCCGAAACGTCACCCATTCCTTCTCTCCAGAGCTGCTGCCCGTCCCGCTGAGTTTCTCCAGCTTTTTGTGTCTATCTTCAGTATAAACCAGCATCTGCAATTCCTTCCTACATAGCCCTTGCTTTCCCTCTCTCTCCCTCCCTCCCTCCCCCACCTTAGTTCTCTGACTAATTTCATTGTCCTCCTGATTAAATATTACTGATTCTCCCCTACGATCTCTGTTTTCACACCTTATCCTTTCATATCTCTATGCTTCCCTCTCCCCTGAGTGTCAGTCTAGTTTATTGTCACGTGTACCGAGGTACAGTGAAAAGCTTTTGCTGCGTGCTATCCAGTCAGCGGAAAGACAATACATGATTTAAACTAAAGAGTGGGGTCTGGAGACAAATTGGAAATACAGGGATGGAGTTAAAGGGAAAGAGAGTATAGGAAAAGATAAGAAAGACACCAGAATTAACGGAGCAGAAAGCTCACAAATGGATAGGAGAGTACGGCCAAGTGCTATAGGGATCGATGTGAAAGGTGAGGTTAGTAATGGATTAAAAGTATTATATATGAATGCGCAAAGTATAAGAAATAAAGTGGATGAGCTTGAGGCTCAGTTAGAGGTTTGTAGATATGACATTGTGTGGATTACTGAGACGTGGCTGCAGGAGGATCGGGACTGGGAACATAATATTCAGGGTTATACATCCTATAGAAAGGACAGGCAGGTCGGCAGAGGAGGGGGGGTAGCTCTGCTGGTGAGGGATGGAATTCAGTCCCTTGTGAGGGAAGACATAGGGACTGACGAGGTAGAGTCACTGTGGATAGAATTGAGGAATTGTAAAGGCAAGAAGACACTAATTGGTGTTATCCACATAACCCCAAACAGTAGCCTGAATGTAGGGTGTAAGTTACAGCAGGAGTTAAAACTGGCATGTAACAAAGGTAATGCCACTGTGGTGATGGGGGATTTCAATATACAGATAGACTGGGAAAATCAGTTTGGTTCTGGACCCCAAGAAAGGGAGTTTGTAGAGTGCCTCCGAGATGGATTCTTAGAGCAGCTTGTAATGGAGCCGACCAGAGAGAAATCGAAGGTACACAAAATTGCTGGAGAAACTCAGCGGGTGCAGCAGCATCTATGGAGCGAAGGAAATAGGCGACGTTTCGGGCCGAAACCCTTCTTCAGACTGATGGGGGGGGGGGGGGGGAGGTTGAGAAGGAAGGAAAAAGGGAGGAGGAGGAGCCCGAGGGCGGGGGGGGATGGGAGGAGACAGCTCGGGGGTTAAGGAAGGGGAGGAGACAGCAAGGGCTAGCAAAATTGGGAGAATTCAACGTTCATGCCATCAGGACGCAAGCTGCCCAGGCGGAAGAAATTCTGGACTTGTCTAATGAACCAGATTTGATAAGGGAACTCGAGGTAAAGGAACCGCTAGGAGGTAGTGATCATAATATGATAAGTTTCAATCTGCAATTTGAGAAGGAGAAGGTTAAATCAGAAGTGTCAGTGATGCAGTTGAACGAAGGGGACTATGAAGGCATGAGAGGGGAGCTGGCCAAGGTCGACTGGAAAAGGGATCCTAGCAGGAATGATGGTGGAACAGCAATGGCAGGAATTTCTGGGCATAATCCAGAAGATGCAGGATCATATTCCAAAGAGGAGGAAAGATTCTAAGGGGAGTAAGAGGCAACCGTGGCTGACAAGGGAAGTTAGGGATAAAACTAAAAGAAAAGGTGTATAACACAGCAAAGAGTAGCGGGAAGCCAGAGGATTGGGAGACTGTTGCTTTTAATTGTATGACTGACCTGGCCAATTCCTCGTATATGTTGCAAAACATACTTGGTGAATAAAGTGTGATTCTGATATATATTAATGATTTAGATGATGGAATTAAAAGAAACACCAGCAGATTTGCAGATGATACAAAGCTGGGTGGCAGTGTGAACTGTGAAGAGGATGTTAGGAGGTTGCAGGGTGACTTGGACAGGTTGAGTGAGTGGGCAGATGCAGTATAATGTAGATAAATGTGACCTTATCCACTTTGGCGGCAAGAACAAGGAGGCAGATTATTATCTCAATGGTGTCAGATTAGGAAAAAGGGAAGTGCAACGAGACCTGGGTGCCCTTGTTCATCAGTCACTGAAAGTAAACATGCAGGTATAGCAGGCAGTGAAGAAAGCATCTATGGAGCAAAGGAAATAGGCAACGTTTCGGGCCGAAACCCTTCTTCAGATGAAGAAGGGTCTGAAGAAAGGTTTCGGCCCGAAACGTTGCCTATTTCCTTCGCTCCATAGATGCTGCTGCACCTGCTGAGTTTCTCCAGCATTTTTGTGTACCTTTGATTTTCCAGCATCTGCAGTTCCTTCTTAAAAGCTAATGGCATGTTGGCCTTCATAATGAGAGGATTTGAGTATAGGAGTAAAGAGGTCCTTCTGCAGATGTACAGGGTCTTGGTGAGACCACATCTGGAGTATTGTGTGCAGTTTTGGTCTCCTAATTTGAGGAAGGACATCCTTGCTATTGAGGGAGTGCAGCGTAGGTTCACGAGATTGATCCCTGACATGGCAGGACTGTCATATGAGGAAAGATTAAAAAGACTAGGCTTGTATTCACTGGAATTTAGAAGGATGAGAGGGGATCTTATAGAAACGTATTAAATTATAAAAGGACTGGACAAGCTAGATGTGGGAAAAATATTGGAAAAGTCCAGAACCAGGGGCCACAGTCTAAGAATAAAGGGGGGGCCATTTAAGACTGAGAAGAGAAAAGAAATTCACCCAGAGAGTTGTGAATTTATGGAATTCTCTGCCACAGAGGGCAGTGGAGGCCAATTCACTGGATGAATTTAAAATAGTTAGATACAGCTCTAGGGGCTAACGGAATCAAGGGATATGGGGAGAAGGCAGGCACGGGTTATTGATTGTGGATGATCAGACATGACCACAATGAATGACAGTGCTGGCTCGAAGGGCCGAATGGCCTCCTACTGTATCTATTGTCCATGTTTCTATTACAATCGAGCCGTTCCCAGTGTACAGATACATGATAAGGGAATAACGTTTAGTGCAAGGTAAAGTTAGTAAATTCCAATCAATGATAGTCCGAGGGTCACCAATGAGGTAGATAGTTGCTCTGTACTGCTCTCTGGGTGTGGTAGGATGGTTTGTTGCCTGATAGCAGCTGGGGAGACTCTCAGTCTGAAGAAGGGTCTCGACTTGGAACGTCACCCCTTCCTTCTCTCCAGAGGTGCTGCCTGTCCCGCCGAGTTACTCCAGCATTTTGTGTCTATCTTTGGTTTAATCCTTTGTTGATTCTCCAGTCTCCGACAATCAATCATATAAATTAAGAATCGTCCCCGGGGGCAAGTGAATGGATCGATACCAAGCTGCCCCTGTGTGCCCATGTTGTCTGCTGGCTGGGAGCTGCATCACTGAGTGGAGGCTTGGATCATAGAGTGATACAGTGTGGAAACAGGCACTTCAGCCCAACTTGCCCACACCGGCCAACATGTCCCAGCTACACTAGTCCCACCTGCCCCCGCTTGGTCCATATCCCTCCAAACCTGTCCTATCCATGTATCTGTCTAACTGTTTCCACACACACACACACACAACCCCACACACACACACACTCAAACACACGCACGCCTACACACACTCACACACACACACAACCCCACACACACACACACACACACACACACACACACACACACACACACACACACACACACACACACACACACAGGCACGCACACACACACGCACAAGCACACACGCACACACACAGACACACACACACACACACACGCACGCACACACACACGCGCACACACACACACACACACACACACACACACACACACACACACACACACACACACACACACACACACACACACATAGACTCACACACACACACACACACACAGACTCACATACACATACACACACCCACACACACACACACACACGCACGGTACACACGCACACACACAGCACGCACGCACACACACACACACACACACACACACACACACACACACACACACACACACACACACACACACACACACACACACACACACACACACACACACACACCTGGGGAGGTGGTGAAGCAAGTGAGGGCGAATGTTCCCGCATAAGGTCATTGGTGATAGGAGCAGAATTAGGCCATTCGGCCCATCAAGTCTACTCCACCATTCAATCATGGCTGATCTATCTCACCCTCCTAACCCCATCCTCCTGCCTTCTCCCCATAACCTCTGACACCCGTACTGATCAAGAATCTATCTATCTCTGCCTAAATATATCCACTGACTTGTGGCCTCCACAGCCGTCTGTGGCAAAGAATTCCACAGATTCACCACCCTCTGACTAAAGAAATTCCTCCTCATCTCCTTCCTAAAGGAACATCCTTTAAATCTGAGGCTGTGACCTCTAGTCCTGGACTCTCCCACTGGACACTTCCATGAGAGAGCTAGATAGGGCTGTTAAAGATAGCGGAGTCAGGGGGATATGGGGAGAAGGCAGGAACGGGGTACTGATTGGGGATGATCAGCCATGATCACATTGAATGGCGGTGCTGGCCTCCCCTGACATCAGTCTGACGAAGGGTCTTGACCCAAAATGTCAACCATTCCTTCTCTCCAGAGATGCTGCCCGTCCCGCTGAGTTACTCCAGCACCTGTTGTTCTATCTTCTACACATGAAGCTATTTCTCCCGCTTGCCCCGGTGTGTGTGAGTGCACGGATTTAGCCGTTGGTTGTGAGGGTGTCAATAGACAATAGACAATAGGTGCAGGAGTAGGCCATTCGGCCCTTCGAGCCTGCACCGCCATTCAATGGCTGATCATCCCCAATCAGTACCCCGTCCCTGCCTTCTCCCCATATCCCCTGACTCCGCTATTTTTAAGAGCCCTATCTAGCTCTCTCTTGAAAGCATCCAGATATCCTGCCTCCACCGCCCTCTGAGGCAGAGAATTCCACAGACTCATCACTCTCCGTGAGAAAAAGTGTTTCCTCATCTCCGTTCTAAATGACTTACCCCTTATTCTTAAACTGTGGCCCCTGGTTCTGGACTCCCCCAACATCAGGAACATGTTTCCTGCTCCAGTGTGTCCAAACCCTTAACAATCTTATACGTTTCAATGAGATCTCCTCTCATCCTTCTAAACTCCAGAGTGTACAAGCCCAGCTGCTCCATTCTCTCAGCACATGACAGTCCCGCCATCCCGGGAATTAACCTTGTAAACCTACGCTGCACTCCCTCAATAGGAAGAATGTCCTTCCTCAAATTAGGGGACCAAAACTGTACACAATACTCCAGGTGTGGTCTCACTAGGGCTCAGTGCAACTGCAGAAGGACCTCTTTGCTGCTATACCCGACTCCTCTTGTTATAAAGGCTTTCTTCACTGCCTGCTGTACCTGCTGTCGGGGAATGTAGGTGAGCCAGTTCCTGCCGCGGTTAGACAACAGAGAGAGGACGGGGGTGGGTGTAAGCATGGTGGCTGCTGTCTGCCGCTGTGCCATGGAGCCTGACTAACGATCCAATCCTGTTACTGTGGAGCCAGCCGTGTGTGTGTGTGTGTGTGTGGGAGTGAGCAGGCAGGCTGCAGGCAGGCAGCTCTCTGATTCACCTGCCCCACATCACTGCAGGAGCATCCAAAAATCACAGCCTGCCCACGGCCACAGACCCGTCACCACTCCCCCCCCCCCTCACCCCACCCCCCCCCCCTCATTGCCCCTCCCCCACAGCATGGCGCCCCCTCACCCCTGCCCCCCCTCTCCCGGGTGGGGTTAGGGAGGGGCTACGCGCTGTCCACAGGCACCCTGTGGTATTTGCGGGACCGCTGGTCACTGCGGGGGGTGGAATGTATCCTGGACATAGGGGTGTAAGATAGATGTATAATACTCAGTATATTTGATAGTTGATTTAATTTATTTTTGGTTCAAAAAATAAAACAAAACAGCACGGCCATGATCACATTGAATGGCGGTGCTGGCTCGAAGGGCCGAATGGCCTCGTCCTGCACCTATTGTCTATTGTCTATTGTCACACACTAGGGACAATTTACACCTACACCAAGCCAATGCACGTCTTTGGAGTGTTGGAGGGAACCGGAGCACCTGGAGAAAACCTACACAGGTCACGGGGAGAACGTGCAAACTCCGTTCAGACAGCACCTGTAGTGAGGGTGGAACCCGGGTCTCCGGCGCTGCATTGGCTGTCAGGCGGCAACTCTACCGCTGCCGCAGCGTGTTGGCAGATGAGCGTACATGACTGAGATGTGGGCAAGGTGACCAGTGACTCAGCCTCTCCCTGCCAACAAGCTGAGAGCTCTCGTTAAACATCCTCTCTCGGGGACTGGGGTTGACAGAAGCTTGCGTGCTCAGAATCCATTCCCCACGACACAAGGCTGGCGGGGAATTCTAATCAGCAAGAGTTGTCCTTTACAGAGACCTGGAGCGTGGGCTGTGACATGAGTTGGTGTTTGTGGAGTGAACACAGAGGGAGGGGGAGCCAGCCGGGATCTCCACAGGCAGCCGTTGTCTGCAATGTACTGGGAGTTTCCTCACCTCCACACCACAGGTTCACAAGTCCAGAAATGATATTATCTAGTTATTATCTAAATGGTGGCCGATTGGGAAAGGGGGAGATGCAGCGAGACCTGGGTGTCATGGTACACCAGTCATTGAAGGTAGGCATGCAGGTGCAGCAGGCAGTAAAGAAAGCGAATGGTATGTTAGCTTTCATTGCAAAAGGATTTGAGTATAGGAGCAGGGAGGTTCTACTGCAGTTGTACAGGGTCTTGGTGAGACCACACCTGGAGTATTGCGTACAGTTTTGGTCTCCAAATCTGAGGAAGGACATTATTGCCATAGAGGGAGTGCAGAGACGGTTCACCAGACTGATTCCTGGGATGTCAGGACTGTCTTATGAAGAAAGACTGGATAGACTTGGTTTATACTCTCTAGAATTTAGGAGATTGAGAGGGGATCTTATAGAAACTTACAAAATTCTTAAGGGGTTGGATAGGCTAGATGCAGGAAGATTGTTCCCGATGTTGGGGAAGTCCAGGACAAGGGGTCACAGCTTAAGGATAAGGTGGAAATCCTTTAAAACCGAGATGAGAAGAACTTTTTTCACACAGAGAGTGGTGAATCTGTGGAACTCTCTGCCACAGAGGGTAGTTGAGGCCAGTTCATTGGCTATATTTAAGAGGGAGTTAGATGTGGCCCTTGTGGCTAAGGGGATCAGGGGGTATGGAGAGAAGGCAGGCAGGTATGGGATACTGAGTTGGATGATCAGCCATGATCATATTGAATGGCAGTGCGGGCTCGAAGGGCCGAATGGCCTACTCCTGCACCTAATTTCTATGTTTCTATGTTTCTATGATAGGAGCAGAATTAGACCATTCGGCCCATCAAGTCTACTCCGCCATTCAATCATGGCTGATCTATCTCTCACTCCTAACCCCATTCTCCTGCTTTCTCCCCATAACCCCTGACACCCGTACTGATCAAGAATCTATCTATCTCTGCCTTAAATATATCCACTGACTTGTGGCCTCCACAGCCGTCTGTGGCAATGTGACCCTGCTCCTAGAAGAATGCCAGTGAGGGTCCAGGGGTCGGGGGGGGGTGTGGGTTAGGGGGGTGTGGGTCAGGGGTCAGTGGGTGTAGGTCAGGGGGGGTGGGGTCAGGGGGTGTGGGTCAGGGGTCAGGGGGTGTAGGTCACGGGGTATGGATCAGGGGCAGGAGGGCGATGTGAATCGAGGGGGATGCACTCCAATCCTAGTGAAAGGCCTGGATAGAGTGGATGTGGAGAGGATGTTTCCACTAGTGGGAGAGTCTAGGACCAGAGGTCACAGCCTCAGAATTAAAGAATGTCCCTTTAGAATGGAAATGAGGAGGAATGTTTTCAGTCAGAGGGTGGTGAATCTGTGGGATTCTTTGCCACAGACGGCTGTGGAGGCGACAAGTCAGTGGATATATTTAAGGCAGAGATAGATAGATTCTTGATTAGTACGGGTGTCAGGGGTTATGGGGAGAAGGCAGGAGAATGGGGTTAGGAGGGAGAGATAGATCAGCCATGATTGAATGGTGGAGTAGACTTGATGGGCCGAATGGCCTAATTCTGCTCCTGTCACTTATGAAGTTATGAACAGATGGTGGTTGGGATGTGGAACTCACGGCCTGAGAGGCTGGTGGAGGCAGACATAGTGGCAGTATGTTTAGGTTGTGTATTATTGTCACGTGTAGGGAGGTACAGTGAAAAGCTTTGTTCTTCATGCTGTCCATACTGATCAGATATACAATCGTCAAACTCAAAGTCCAACAGGTCGAGGAGCAAAGGGGAAGATACAGAGTGCAGAATATAGTTCTCAGCATTGTAGCGCATCAGTTCCACAGACAAAGTCCAATATCCGCAATGGGGTAGAGGTGAATCGGACAGTACCCTAGCTTATGGAAGGACCGTTCAGAAGCCTGATCACAGAGGGGAAATAGAACTGATTAGTTTAGTTTAGGTTCGAGATGTAGCACGGAAACAGGCACTTCAGCCCACCGAGTCCGCGCCGACCAGCGATCCCCGCACAAGGGCGGCCACGGTGGCACAGCGGTAGAGTTGCTGCCTTACAGCGTTTGCTGGGCCAGTGACCCGGGTTTGATTCCGACTACGGGCGCTATCTCTGTACGGAGTTTGTACGTTCTCCCCGTGACCTGCGTGGGTTTTCTCCGGGATCTTCGGTTTCCTCCCACACTCCAAATTCCTAGTGTGTGTTGGACAGCGTTAAGTGCGCGGGGATCGCTGGTCGGTGCGGACTCGCTGGGCCGAAGGGCCTGTTTCCGCGCTGTATCTCTAAACTAAACGAACGCAATCCTACACACACTGGGGACAATTTACGATTTTTACCAAAGCCAATGAACCCACAAACCCGCACGTCTTTGGAGTGTGGGAGGAAACCAGAGCACCCGGAGAAAACCCACGCAGGTCACGGGGAGAACGTACAAACGCCGTACAGACAGCACCCATAGTTGGAATCAAACCCGGGTCTCTGGAGCTGTGAGGCAGCAACTCTACCCGCTGTTCCTGAGTCTGGTGGTGTGCGGGCTTTCTCCTCTGAGAAGGTCACGGAAGCGAAGGAATGAAATAAAATGAAGAATGATGTACTGGAACGCGCCCAGATTGTGCAGGCCAGGTACTGGCAGAGTAATGGCACATTACGGCTGATCATTCCACGGGAAGGCACAACAAGCTGGATTAACTCAACAGGACAGGCAGCATCTCTGGAGAGAAGGAATGGGTGAGGTTTCGGGTCGAGACCCTTCTTCAGGCTGGTCTGGGATAAGGGAAACGAGAAATATAGACGGCGATGTAGAGAGATAAAGAACAATGAATGAAAGATATGCAAAAAAGTCACGATGATAAAGGAAAGAGGCCATTGTTAGCTGTTTGCTGGATGGGAACAAGAAGCTGGTGCGACTTGGGTGGGGGAGGGATAGAGAGAGAGGAAATGCTGGGGCTACTTGGCATTAGAGAGATCAAGATTCATGCCACGGGGCTGGAAGCTGCCCAAGCGAAATTTGAGATGCTGTTCCTCCAATGTGCGTTTGGACAATAGACAATAGACAATAGACAATAGACAACAGGTGCGGGAGGAGGCCATTTGGCCCTTCGAGCCAGCACCGCCATTCAATGTGAACATGGCTGATCATCCCCAATCAGTACCCCGTTCCTGCCTTCTCCCCATATCCCCTGACTCCGCTATCTTTAAGAGCCCTATCTAGCTCTCTCTTGCAAGCATCCAGAGAACCGGCCTCCACCGCCCTCTGAGGAAGAGAATTCCACAGACTCACTCTGACAATGGAGGAGGCCCAGGACAGAAAGGTCAGTGTGGGAATGGGAAGGAGAATTAAAGTGTCCAGCAAGCGGGAGATCGGGTAGGTTCAGGCGGGCTGAGCCAAGGTGTTCCGTGAACCGATCGCCCAGTCTGCGTTTGGTCTAGCCGATGTATAAGAGTCCACGTCTGGCACAACGGATACAGTGGATGAGGTTGGAGGAAGCATTCTGTGTGGCCTGGCCAAATGTACAGAGGACATCATCTTTAGCAACAGACCCCTCATAGAGAGTGTTCTGGAGGGGGGCGGGCATGATGATGAGCCTATGATGAATGTTTGTCGGCACTGGGCCTGTACTCGCTGGAATCTAGAAGGATGAGGGGGGGGCCCTCATTGAAACTTAACGGATAGTTTTTTTTTTACCGACATGGATTGTTGTCTCTGGAACGTCAGAGATTGAGGGGGGACCTGATAGAAGTTTATCAAATGATGAGAGGCGTAGATAGGGTAGACAGTCACAGCCTTGTCCCCAGGGTGGGGATGGCACAGGATAGAGGGCGCAGCTGTAGGGTGAGAGGGGCAAAGTTTAAAGGAGATGTGCGGGGCAAGTGTGAGGGTGGTGGGAGCCAGGGGTGGGGGCGGAGGCAGATACGATAGTGGTGTTTAAGAGGCTATTGGATAGACACGTGGATATGCAGGGAGTGGAGGGATATGGATCACGTGCAGGCAGAGATTAGTTTAACTTGGCATCATGTACAACACGGACATCATGGGCCGAAGGGCCTGCAACTGTTCTATACAGTTCTGTGTTCTACGTACGGCAATGATAAACGTCGCCAGAAATCTTGGGAAGAGCTGAAGTGATTGGAAGAATAAATCACTTCCCTTGATTCACGGCCAATAGAATCAATTGCACAAATTAAACACTTTTATTCCACTGCCAGGTGGAAACTTCACAAAAATTATTTATGTGATAATTGCTGCCTTTCATCAGTTGCCGCGGTTACACTGTGTGAGTCCCACACTGCAGGAGTCGGCACAGCCCCCTGTATCCACTCCTCCTCCCCCCCCCTCCCTCACCCCCTCCTCTCTTCCTCCCCACCCACCTCACCCTCTCCCTCACCCCCTCCTCTCTTCCTCCCCACCCCCACCACACCCCCTCCCCAAACCCCCCCCACCCCCCCCCCATCCGCTTCCCCCCCCCCCCACCCCCCCCCCACCCCCACCCTCCCCCCCTCCCTCACCCCCTCCTCTCTTCCTCCCCCCCCCCACCTCACCCTCTCCCTCACCCCGTCCTCTCTTCCTCCCCACCTCACCTCACCCCCTCCCCCCCAAACCCACCCCCCCCCCACACCCACCCCATCCCCTACCCCCCACACCCACGTTTCAGGTCTGAACAAGGGTCTCGACCCAAGACATTACTTATTCCATTCCTCCAGAGATGCTGCCTGACCTGCAGCATCTGGTGTTTATCTTGCTGTAATCTATGTGGGCAACACCAGGCAATGGTGAAGTTATTCAGATACGATCATCCCTCAGAAACTCCACGTGGCCACCTCTTTCCAGCCGCTGCTCTAGGCGTCAGCTGCATCGGTGAGACCAAGCGCAGGTTTGGCGATCCATTCACCCAACACCTCCGCTCGGTTTGCATTAGCCAACCTGCTCAGCACTTCAACTCCCACTCCTATTCCGAATCCAACCTTTCTGTCCTGGGCCTCCTCCATGGCCAGAGTGAGGCCCACTGTAAATTGGAGGAGCAGCATCTCATATTTCGCTTGGGTAGTTTACACCCCAGTGGTATGAACATTAACTTCTCCAATTTCAGGTAGTCCTTGCTTTCTCCCTCCTTCCCCTCCCCTTCCCAGCTCACCCACAGCCCACTGTCTCCGCCTCTTCCTTTCTTCTTCCCCCCCACATCAGTCAGAAGAACGGTCTCGACCTGAAACGTCACCTATTCCTTCGCTCCATAGATGCCTCCTCATCCGCTGAGTCTCTCCAGCATTTTTGTCCACCTTATAGACAATAGACAATAGGTGCAGGAGTAAGCCAATTCGGCCCTTCGAGCCAGCACCGCCATTCAATGTGATCATGGCTGATCATCCCCAATCAGTACCCTGTTCCTGCCTTCTCCCCATATCCGCTGACTCCGCTATCTTTAAGAGCCCTGTCTAGCTCTCTCTTGAAAGTATCCAGAGAATCGGCCTCCACCGCCCTCTGAGGCAGAGAATTCCACAGACTCACAACTCTCTGTGTGAAAAAGTGTTTCCTCGTCTCCGTTTTAAATGGCTTACCCCTTATTCTTAAACTGTGGGCCGAATGGCCTGTCGCTGTGCTATACTGTCCTATGGTCTGTGTGTCGTAGAACTGGTTCTAATAGTTTTCCCAGCACCGTGTTAAATGGGCTGGACAACTCATAGAAACATAGAAACATAGAAATTAGGTGCAGGAGTAGGCCATTCGGCCCTTCGAGCCTGCACCAGCCATTCAATATGATCATGGCTGATCATCCAACTCAGTATCCTGTACCTGCCTTCTCTCCACACCCCCTGATCCCTTTAGCCACAAGGGCCACATCTAACTCCCTCTTAAATATAGTCAATGAACTGGCCTCAACTACCTTCTGTGGCAGAGAATTCCAGAGATTCACCACTCTCTGTGTGAAAAATGTTTTCCTCATCCCGGTCCTAAAAGATTTCCTCTTTATCATTAAACTGTGACCCCTTGTTCTGGACTTCCCCAACATCGGGAACAATCTTCCTGCATCTAGCCTGTCCAACCCCTTACGAATGTTGTGAGTTTCTATGTTTTTATGTCTTCATGTCTTTAGACTTTACTCTAGGCTTTAGAGATACAGCGTGGAAACAAGCCCTTCGGCCCACCAGGTCCGCGCCGACCAGCGACCACTCCGTACACTAGCGCTATCCTACACACACTAGGGACAATTTACAGGGACAATTAACCTACAAACCTGTACGTCTTTGGGATGTCGGTGTGTGAGGTTATGGGGAGAAGGCAGGAGAATGGGGTTAGGAAGGAGAGATAGATCAGCCATGATTGAATGGTGGAGTAGACTTGATGGGCCGAATGGCCTAATTCTGCTCCTATCCCTTGTGAACTAATGAAACCGGAGCATGCGGAGAAAACCCACGCCGTCCCGGGGAGAACGTGCAAACTCCGTACAGACAGCGCCCGTGGTCAGGATGGAACCTGGGTGCTATACAACTCTACAGCTGCACCACCGTGCCGGGCCAACAGAAGGTTGGGGGGGACGGAGGGAGGGGGTGGGGGGGGGGGGGGGGGATGGTTACAAGTTCATCCGAGTGGGAGCAGCATGAAAGGGAATGTTTTGCAAGATGCAGAGGGAGTGTGGGGACTGTCTGTCAGAGAGTCCCTGTTGTCCAGGTAACCATTACTCCACAAGCCAGCAGTGCATGTGAGGACCGACACAAACACACTCACTGGATCAGGGAGGCTGGGATATTACCAGCTTTACACTTTAGAGATACAGCGCGGAAACAGGCCCTTCAGCCCACCGTGTCCGTGCCGACCAGCGATCCCCGCACACTAACACTATCCCACACACACACTAGCGACAATTTACACATACACCAAGCCAATGAACCTACAAACCTGCACGTCTTTGGAGTGTGGGAGGAAACCGAAGATCTCGGAGAAAACCCACGCAGGTCACGGGGAGAGCGTATTAGACAGGCTCCGTAGTCAGGATCGAACCCGGGACTCCGGTGCTGTGAGGCAGCAACTCTACCGCTGCGCCACCGTGCCGCTCTCATCTCGCTGCTACCATCGGGAAGTTGACACAGGAGCCTGAAAACCGTGACCTCCAGGTTCAAGAACAGCCTTCTTCCCAGCAATCAGCGGACACTAAATGCTGGAGTAACTCAGCGGCGACAGGCAGCATCTCTGGAGAGAAGGAATGGGTGACGTTTCGGGTCGAGACCCCTCTTCAGACTGGGAGTCAGGGGAGAGGGAGTGCAGAGAAATGGAAGGGTGATGTGTGAAAATTGCAGATCAAAAGACAATAGACAATTGGTGCAGGAGTAGGCCATTCGGCCCTTCGAGCCAGCACCGCCATTCAATGTGATCATGGCTGATCATCCCCAATCAGTACCCCGTTCCTGCCTTCTCCCCCATATCCCCTGACTCCGCTATCTTTAGGAACCCTATCTAGCTCTCTCTTGAAAACATTCAGAAAATTGGCCTCCACCGCCCTCTGAGGCAGAGAATCCCACAGACTCACAACTCTCTGTGTGAAAAAGTGTTTCCTTGTCCCCGTTCTAAATGGCTTACCCCTTATTCTTAAACTGTGGCCCCTGGTTCTGGACTCCCCCAACATCGGGAACATGTTTCCTGCCTCTAGCGTGTCCAAACCCTTAATAATCTTACATGTTTCAATAAGATATCCTCTCATCCTTCTAAACTCCAGAGTGTACAAGCCCAGCCGCTCCATTCTCTCAGTATACGACAGTCCCGCCATCCCGGGAATTTACCTTGTAAACCTACGCTGCACTCCCTCAATAGCAAGAATGTCCTTCCTCAAATTTAGAGACCAAAACTGCACACGATACTCCAGGTGTGGTCTCACTAGGGCCCTGTACAACTGCAGAATGACCTCTTTGCTGCTATACTCGACTCCTCTTGTTATAAAGGCCAACATGCCATTAGCTTTCTTCACTGCCTGCTGTACCTGCATGTTTACTTTCAAAGCAGACAATGTAAATGAAATGTAGATTTGTTCATTGTTAGCTGAGGGGGCGATGACATTGAGACATACAATCAGTAATATTTAATCAGGAGGACATTAGGGTGGGGGGGAGGGGACGGAGGGAGAGGAGAAGCAGAGGTTACTTGAAGTTGGCTAAATCAATATTCATACCACTGGGTTCTAAGCTGCCCACGCAAAATATAAGGTGCTGTTGCTACAATGTTACAACCTGGCTCTCAGTCTGAGGAAGGGTCTCGACCCAAAACGTCACCCATTCCTTCACTCCAGAGATGCTGCCTGCCCCGCTGAGTTACGCCAGCACTCTGTGCCTTCAGTGTAAACCTGCATAAGGCCATAAGGAAAAGTAGAAACACTACTCCGCCATTCAATCATGGCTGACCTATCCCCCCCTCCTAACCCCATTCTCCTGCCTTCTCCCCATAACCTCTGACACCCGTACTAATCAAGAATCTATCTATCTCTGCCTTAAAAATACCCACTGACTTGTGGCCTCCACAGCCGTCTGTGGCAAAGAATTCCACAGATTCACCAAAGAAAGTTTTCATCTCCTTCCTAAAAGAAAACGTCCTTTAATTCTGAGGCTGTGCCCTCTGGTCCTAGACTCTCCCACTAGTGGAAACATCCTCTCCACATCCACTCTATCCAGGCCTTTCACTATTCTGTAAGTTTCAATGAGGTCCCCCCTCATCCTTCTAAACTCCAGCGAGTACAGGCCCAGTGCCGACAAACACTTATTCGTTCTTGTTCTTGTAACCCACTCATTCCTGATCGTTCTTGTAAACCTCCTCTGGACCCTCTCCAGAGCCGGCACATCCTTCCTCAGATACGGGGCCCAAAATTGCTCACAATATTCCAAATGTGGCCTGACCAGCGCCTGATAGAGCCTCAGCATTACATCCCTGTTTGTGTGTGCAAGCCCTCATGAGAACCCAAGACGGCCACGGGGTGAATGGACAAACTCCGCACACACAGCACCCGTGTTCAGGATCGATTCCCAGGTCTCTGGCGCTGTGAGGCATCAGCTCCACCCGCTGCGCCACCATGCCGCACAAAGGGCCAAGTATGAGTAGGTGTTTTATGGGCTGTCGGAGTGGGCGACTCGCTCTGTCAACGGCAGCAATAATATTTAGCCTGGGGAAGTTTTATGGTGTTGTTGCTGCTTCTCTGGGAAGAGTCTCAGTGGCAAGGAGTTGCAGAGCCAGGCGTGGGCTGCACAGCTGTGTACAGATGTTGCTCCACACAGCTGGACCACAGGCACTTCCACATTCAGGGACAGTGTCTTCCCAGCTGTTACCAGGCCACTCGAAGAATTCAGAATAAGGGGTCGGCCATTTAGAATGGAGATGAGGACAAAACCTGTTCACCCAGACAGTTGAGAATCTGTGGAATTATTTGCAGTGGAGGCCGATTCACTGGATGTTTTCAAGAGAGAGTTAGATTTAGCTCTTTGGGCTAACGGAATCAAGGGATATGGGGAAAAAAGCAGGAACAGGGGTACTGATTTTAGATGATCAGCCATGATCATATTGAATGGCCGTGCTGGCTCGAAGGGCCGAATGGCCTAGTCCTACACCTATGTTTCTCTCACCTTCCAGACCTCCCATCCACCTCATTGGAGACCCTCGGACTATATTTAATCAGACTTTATCTTGCACTAAACGTTATTCCCTTTATCCTGTATCTGTACACTGTGGACGGCTCGATTGTAATCATGTGTTGTCTTTCCACTGACTGGTTAGCACGCAACAAAAGCTTTTCACTGTACCTCGATACACGTGACAATAGACTAAACTCAACTACAAACTAGAATTACATTTACGTTATTTGCCACAGCCATCTGTGGCAAATAATTCCCCAGATTCACCACCCTCTGATTAGATACATTTCTGCTCATCTTCTTCCCAAAGGAACGGCCTTTAATTCTGAGGCTGTGCCCTCTAGTCCTAGACTCTCCCATGGTAGTCTGTCAAGAGTGGACAGAGCGGTAAAGAAGGCGAACGTTACGCTGGCCTTCATCGGTCGGGGCGTCGAGTACAAGAGTCAGGAAGTCACCATGCAGCTTTATCGGACTTGGGTCGGGCTGCATCTGGAGTATTGCGGGCAGTTCTGGTCGCCCCCATCACAGGGAGGATGTGGGGGCTTTGGAGACGGTGCGGAGGAGGTTTACCAGAACGATGCCGGGATTAGAGGGTTTCAGCTACAGGGAGAGGGTGGACAGACTTGGGTTGTTGTCTCTGGAACGTCAGAGATTGAGGGGAGACCTGATAGAAGTTTATAAAATGATGAGAGGCGTAGATAGGGTAGACAGTCACAGCCTTGTCCCCAGGGTGGGGATGTCACAGACTAGAGGGCACAGCTTTAGAGTGAGGGGGGCAAAGTTTAAAGGAGATGTGCGGGGCATATATATGTATCTTCTGCCGGATGGTAGAGAGAAGTGGGAATCGGTTCCTTCAAACAGATTACAGCAAGGCAAGGGGGAGTGGGGGATAACAATAGACAATAGACAACAGGTGCAGGAGGAGGCCATTCGGCCCTTCAAGCCAGCATCGCCATTCAATGTGATCATGGCTGATCATCCCCAATCAGTACCCCGTTCCTGCCTTCTCCCCATATCCCTTGATTCCTTTAGCCCTAAGAGCTAAATCTAACTCTCTCTTGAAAACATCCAGTGAATTGGCCTCCACTGCCTTCTCTGGCAGAGAATTCCACAGATTCACAACTCTCTGGGTGAAAAAGTTTTTCCTCATCTCAGTCCTAAATGACCTACCCCTTATTCTGAAACTGTGGGTGACCCCCTGGTTCTGGACTCCCCCAACATCGGGAACATTTTTCCTGCATCTAGCGTGTCCAATCCCTTAAGAATTTTATGTTTCTATAAGATACCCGCTCATCCTTCTAATTCCAGTGAATAATTCCTTGATGATGTTGGCTGCTTTCCCGAGGCAGCGTGAAGTGTAGATGGAGTCGATGGTGGGGAGTGTGGTCTTTGTGATGGACTGGGTTACATCTACAATGGTGGGGAGTGTGGTCTGTGTGATGGACTGGGCTACATCTACAATGGTGGGGAGTGTGGTCTGTGTGATGGACTGGGTTACATCTACAATGGTGGGGAGTGTGGTCTGTGTGATGGGTGTGGACTGGGCTACATCTACAATGGTGGGGAGTGTGGTGTGTGTAGGACTGGGCTACAGCTACAATGGTGGGGAGTGTGGTGTGTGATGGACTGGGCTATATCTACAATGGTGGGGAGAGTGGTGTGTGTGATGGACTGGGCTACATCTACAATGGTGGGGAGTGTGGTCTATGTGATGGTCTGCTCTATGTCCACAACTCTCTGCGATTTCTTGCGGTATTGGCCAGACTTGCTCCCAAACCAAGCTTTTAGACTTTCAAGATACAGTGTGGAAAAAGGCCCTTCAGCCCATCGAGTCCGCATAGACCCGCGATCACACTGGCACTATCCAACACACAAGGGACAATTTACCATTGTACAGAAGCCAATTAACCTACAAACCTGCACGTCTTTGGAGTGTGGGAGGAAACCGAAGATCTTGGAGAAAACCCACACAGGTCACGGGGAGAACGTGCAAACTCCGTACAGACAGCAACCGTGGTCGGGATCGATCCTGGGTCTCTGTTGCCCTGAAGCAGCAGCTCTACCCGCTGCGCCACCGAGAATGGAAAGATGATGAATAAGTGTGTTGGCCAAGTATGCACATACAAGGAATTTGCCGTGGTGCTCCGCCCGCAGGTGACAACATGGCAAACAGTGACAGCTTGGAATGACACATCAAACATTAACGATAAAACATGATTGAATAACACAGCTGAGTCCGTGCACACGGGGCTGGGTGGCTAACATGTTTATTGTTGCGCGCTCCATACAGTCACGGCTTCAACACGGCAAACACACGTCACAGGCGTGTCAGGAGCAGAGCGGTACATCGAGAGCGAGGCCATGCACTGCCATCCCCAAAACACGCAACTCCCCCGCTACATCCGTGTCCCAGCACACGGCAACACGCGTACCACACGGGCTGGGGCAACGTGACGTCCGACCCCCCCCCCGCTGGTGGTCCCTGACCCTCCGAACCCCAACACCTCCCCACCCACCCACATCTTCCCCTCAGCATGCTGGCACTGGGACCCTAGGGGGGGGGAGGTGACAAAGGCATTAGCTATCCTTGCCTTCACCATTCAGGGCATCGCGTTACAGGATCTGCGGTCCACAACTCCCTGACAGTGGCCACCCAAGTGGACAGAGCGGTAAAGAAGGCGAACGTTACGCTGGCCTTCATCGGTCGGGGCGTCGAGTACAAGAGTCAGGAAGTCACCATGCAGCTTTATCGGACTTGGGTCGGGCTGCATCTGGAGTATTGCGGGCAGTTCTGGTCGCCCCCATCACAGGGAGGATGTGGGGGCTTTGGAGACGGTGCAGAGGAGGTTTACCAGAACGATGCCGGGATTAGAGGGTTTCAGCTACAGGGAGAGGGTGGACAGACTTGGATTGTTGTCTCTGGAACGTCGGGAGACAAGGGTAGACCTGATAGATGTTTATAAAATAATGAGAGGCGGAGATAGGGTAGACAGTCACAGCCTTGTCCCCAGGGTGGGGATGTCACAGACTAGAGGGCACAGCTTTAAGGTGAGAGGGGCAAAGGTTAAAGGAGATGTGCGGGGCAAGTGTTTTACACAGAGGGTGGTGGGTGCCTGGAACGCGCTGCCAGGGGTGTGGGTGGAGGCAGATACGACAGTAGTGTTTAAGAGGCTGTTGTGGAGAGAGAGGCAGAGGGTCGGGAAGGAGGGGAGAGAAAGGTTGGTGAGGCCAGAGGTCAGTGAGGGGCCAGAGGTCGTGGGGATTGTCGGTGGGGTCGGAGGTCATTGTGAGTCAGAGGTCGGTGGAGTTGGAGGTCAGTGTGGGTCAGAGGTCGGTGGGGTGAGAGGTCGGTGTGGGTCAGAGGGGTTGGAGGTCTGTATGGGCCAGAGGTTGGTGGGGGTGAGAGGTCAGTGTGGGTCATAGGTCAGTGGGGTTGGAGGTCGCTGAGGGTCAGACGTCAGTGGGGTGAGAGGTCAGTGTGGGTCACAGGTCAGTGGGGTTGGAGGTCAGTGTGGGTCAGAGGTCGGTGGGGTTGGAGGTCAGTGTGGGTCAGAGGTTGGTGGGGTGAGAGGTCAGTGTGGATCAGAGGTCAGGGCCCGCCCACGGTGCTGACGGTGGTGTAGCTGAACTTGGAGAGGGAGGTGGCGGTGGTGGTGGGCTGGTCGTTGTGGGCGGTGAGGGTGCGGATGGGCGCGAGGCAGCGGGCCAGGGTGGCGAGGAACGCCTGGCGGAAGCGGCGGTTCATGAAGCAGTAGACCAGGGGGTTGACACAGGCCGAGGTGTAGGTCAACAGGTGGATGAAGGAGATGGGGGCCCCGGACAGCACGCGTGTGGCACTAGCGTGATCAAAGGCCCGCCACGTGTTGGCCGTGTACAGGGGCATCCAACACAGGAAGAACATGCCCACAATCACCATCAGCATCCGCACTACCCGCTTCTTGCCCTCCAGCTTCGACTCCGAGCCGCTGCACCGCACTCTCCCTCCGTCTGGTCCAGACATCTCCATCGAGGTCCGTCTCCTCCCAGTCTGTACGTAGCAGCCGTCCCCGTCCTCCGACGAGTCCCCTCCCCCACCCCCCCCCCCGCCCCCGCCACCTCCACCGCCCGCCTGTGCTGTAAAACACAACAACCCCACCGGTCAAACTGGACCCCAGACCAAGACACACAACCCAACCCCCTATCTCCCCATTCCCCCACCCCGACCCCCTTCCCCCAACCACCTCCCCTTCCCCCTCTGCCCCCCCATTCCCCCCACCCCCCCCCCCCCAATCCATCCCCCTTCCCTCCCTCCCCCCCCCCTATTCCCCTCCCCCTCCCCCCCCAATCCCCCCCTTCCCCCTATCTCCCCCCCCCCCCCCCCCCCATCCCCCCTTCCCCCCCCCCTCCCCCTTCCCCCTCTCCCCCCCTTTCCCCCCATTCCCCTCCCCCCCCCCAACCCTCCCCCAATCCCTCCCCTTCCCCTATCTCCCCTTCCCCCACCCCCATACCCCTTCCCCACCACCATCCCCTTCCCCCCCCCCATCTGCCCCCTTCCCCCCCATTCCCCTCCCCCTCCCCCCAATCCCCCCCCCCTCCCCCTCCCCCACCCCAACACCCCCCCACCCTTCCCCAACCCTTCCCCCTCTCCTCCCATTCCCCCACCCCGACACCCCTTCCCCATGGTCTCACCAACGTCTTATACAAGTCAGGCTATAGGGGCTGCTCACAAGGAACGGCCTCAAGGGGCTGACGAGGTTCCCCGATAGCCTGAAAAAGGATCCCGACCTGAAACGTCACCTATCCATGTCCTCCACAGATGCTGCCTGACCCGCTGAGTTACTCCAGCACTCTGTGAAACGTCACCTATCCATGTTCTCCACAGATGCTGCCTGACCCGCTGAGTTACTCCAGCACTCTGTGTCTATCTTCCCTAATAGAGGCATTGCACTTTGGGAAGTGGAGTGTAAGGGGAAAACATACAATTAGTGGCAGGACCGTCAACAGGGATGTTAGGGTCCAGATCCACAACTCTCCTGAAAGTGGCAACAGGAGTAGACATAGCGGTGAAGAGGGCGTCCAGAATACTGTGTTAAAGAGGGAACCTGGATTAGCTGGAGAAACTCAGCGCCTGGATTAGCAGGTCTCAGCTACAGGGAGAGATTGGACAGCTTTGGAGTTTGGCTGGAGACCCGTTGGCAGCATGTGAAGTGTGAGAGACATAGATAGGGTAGACAGTCAGAACCTTTTCCCCATAATGGACAATAGACAATAGACAATAAGTGCAGGAGGAGGCCATTCGGCCCTTCGAGCCAGCACTGCCATTCAATGTGATCATAGCTGACCATCCCCAATCAGTACCCCGTTCCTGCCATACCCCCTGACTCCGCTATCTTTAAGAGCCCTATCTAGCTCTCTCTTGAAAGCATCCACCGCCCTCTGAGGCAGAGAATTCCACAGACTCACAACTCTCTGTGTAAAAAAATGTTTGGGTGCCTGGAAGGCGCTGCCAGGGGTGGGGGTGGAGGCAGATACGGTGTTTAAGAGGCACGTGGAATGGAAGGATATGGATCACGTGCAGGCAGGTAGGAGATGGTCTTGGCATCATGTTTGGCATGGACATTGTACAGTTTAGTCTATTGTCTTGTGTACCGAGGTACAGTGAAAAGCTTTTGTTGCGTGCTAACCAGTCAGCGGAAAGACAACACATGATTACAATCGAGCCATTGTACAGTACGAGTGTACAGATACAGGATAAGGGAAGGTAGACAAAAATGCTGGAGAAACTCAGCTGGTGAGGCAGCATCTATGGAGCAAAGGAAATAGGCGACGTTTCGGGCCGAAACCCTTTTTCAGACTGATGTGGGGGTGGGAGGGGGGGCGGGAAGAAGAAAGGAAGAGGCGGAGACAGTGGGCTGTGGGAGAGCTGGGAAGGGGAGGGGAAGGATGGAGAAAGCAAGGACTACCTGAAATTGGAGAAGTCAATGTTCATACCGCTGGGGGGTAAACTACCCAAGCGGAATATGATAAGGGAATAACGTTTAGTGCAAGGTAAAGCCAGCAAAGTCCGATCAAGGATAGTCCGAGGGTCACCAATGAGGTGGATGAGTCGTTCAGCACTCATGTTCTATGTTCTACAGGGTGGTGAAGATGGTTTGTAGCACGCTGGCCTTCATCAGCCAGGATATTGAGTACAGGGATTCAGAGGTCACGTTATACTTGTACAAGACGTTGGTGAGACTGCGCTTGGAGCATTGTGATCTCGATTGCTCGGCCTGCTGTGGCTGCAAAGGGTGAAGAGAAGATTTACAAGGATGGCGCCAGGACTCAAAGGCCTGAGTCATAGAACAGACCCTTTGGCCCGACTAGCCCATACTGACTAACATGTCCCATCCACACTAGGAGGAGGGGTGAGGAGTAGGGGAGTGAGGGGGAGGGAGGGAGATGGGGGTAGGGTGAGGGGGGCGGTGGGGGTGGAGGTGAGGGGGGGGGGGGGGTGGAGGAGGGTGTGGTAGGGAGGTGTGAGGTGGAGGGAGGGAGGGGGGGGGGTGAGGGTGGGGAGAGATGGGGTGAGGGTGAGGGGGGAGAGGGGGGAAGATGGGGCTGAGGGTGAGGGGGGAGATGGGGAGAGGGGGGATGGGGGGGGATGGGGGAGTAGGGGGGAGTAGAGGAGGGGAGTAGGGTGGGGTAGGGGTGGGGTAGAGTGGGGGAGGGGAGGAATGTTTGGGTGAGGGGGGAGGTGGGGGTAGGGGTGGGGGAGCGGTGGGGGTAGGGTGTGGGGGGGGGGGGTGGGGTGGGGGAGCGAGGGGGTGAGATGGGGGGGTGGGGGGGAGGGGGGAGATGGGGGGAGATGGGGTGGGGAGGAGAGGGGGGAGAGATGGGGTGAGGGTGGGGAGATGGGGGGGGAGGGAGGGGAGATGGGGTGAGGGTGAGGGTGAGGGGGAGATGGGGGGAGGGATGGGGGGAGGGGGTGAGGGGGGAGTGGGGGTAGGGATGGGCGAGGGGGGGGGTCTCTGTACCTTTGGCCTCCTGCCGCTGCCGGAGCTCGAAGCGGATGCCGCGGTAAAGTTCGCGGGAGATCATGCCGTAAGCGCCGGCCATCACCGCGCCCGGCACCACGAATAATAACACCAGCAACAGCAGCACGTACCTGGGGTAGAGAGAAAGGGTTAATGTACCCGACCCCCCATAGCCCCCCCCGAACATCATCCCCCTGAATCCCACCCCCCTGACCCCCCGACATCATCCCCCATGAATCGCCCCCCCCTGACCCCCTGTACCCCGCCCGAAACATCACCCGCCCTGCACCCCCAACCCACATCCCCCCGAACACACCACCTCGTCATCACACAGACATATCCCCTCGACCCCAAGGAGCGTGACGGGGGGCGGAAGCTAGTGTAGCTGGGACATGTTGGCAGGTGTGGGCAGGTTGGGCCGAAGGGCCTGTTTCCACACTGTATCACTAGGTATGTTGCAAAGCCTACCTGAAGCGTCGCTGAAAATCTGTCCCAGCCCGTGTGCGCGATTTTGGCGCCGTTTAGTGGGAGCGGGTTTAAAACGCGATTTTCTCTAGGCTGTTCCAATCGAAGATGTTCAGCCTAGTTAAATATTAACAAAAAATCGCTGGAAGACCCCGTCGCAAAAGCTATTATTAGTTTTAAAGGCCTTGTATAATAGTTATAGTAGTTTAAAAATCAATCTCTAAACCCGCGACAACCGGCAGCCGTCAGGGTCGCATAGAGCAGACAACAGAAGGTAGGCTGTTTATTTTTACATTAAAAAGGGCTTCTTAAGATCCCTTTATACAAAGTTTACTATTGCGAGTAGCTCATTTTGGGCCCATTATATCCCGCAGTATTTTTCTGGGCATTTGAGGCACAAATCTAGCGCAATGTGAACGTTCTAAACCAGCGCGTTCACAGGAACCCACTAGAAAGCTGATTTAAAATGGACTTTAATTTACAGCAATTAAACACTAAATTCCTTCCATTTGGCCTATAAATTAATGTAAATTAGATTTAAAAATCATGTTTTATTGTGAATTATTTATGAATATTATTTGGACACTTAGGCTATTTAAAAATGTTAATCATTTATTAAGAAATGGATAGATGTTTAGATCTAGTAATTGAAGTTTGAAATTAGCTACACTTGGATAACTAACTAATTATATGCCTTAATTTCAGGTAATCCAAGTAAGATTATTTTATATTTGTTTCAGAATGGTTCAATCTACGATAACTGAAAATTTCATTCAGTTCTCTTAATTTTTAAGAAGGTTATGGGCTTTTGACTGCACACGACCACAGTTTTTTTGTTATGTCCATAGAAAATCAATAGCGAACAAGATGCTTATTTCCGAGTATGAAAATGGCCATAACTTTTTTAAATACTTGAGATATGAAAGTGAATTAGGTGTCAAATTAAACTTCTTTTTATGCTTTATCTGATGGGATAAATTACAGACTTGATTTTTAAAATCTCAAAATTTTGTAACATTGCTAGTATCACTCTATTGAAGCGGCAACTGCTGGTGCTCGCAAGTATCGAACCCTGCGGTCGGAAGCCGCGCGCACGTGACTCTGGGAGGGGTGGTGTTTTGGTGCGGTTTTCAAGGCTCTGCCCTTCAGTTGTTGTTCTGGTCAGTTGTGTTCTCAGTGGCAATTGTCAAGACCATGATCGGCGAATCATGTTGAGAATAAACCAGCGGCCTTTGTCTTGATCCGGCCAAAGTGGTGACCCCGACGTGATCACCACCCACTGTGGGGCCCAGTTCACACCTGGCAATTGTCAAGACTGTGATTGGTGAATCACATTGTGAATCACACAGCTTCGAATTCCTGGGCGTGCACATCTCTGAAGATCTTTCCTGGTCTGAGAACACTGATGCAATTATCAAGAACGCTCATCAGCGCCTCTACTTCCGGAGAAGATTACGGAGAGTCGGTTTGTCAAGGAAGACTCTCTCTAACCTCTACAGGTGCACAGTAGAGAGCATACTGACCGGTTGCATCGTGGCTTGGTTCGGCAACTTGAGCGCCCTGGAGAGGAAAAGACTACAAAAAGTAGTAAACATCCAGTCCATCATCGGCTCTGACCTTCCTTCCATCGAGGGGATTTATCGCAGTCGCTGCCTCAAAAAGGCTGGCAGTATCATCAAAGACCCACACCATCCTGGCCACACACTCATCTCCCTGCTACCTTCAGGTGGAAGGTACAGGAGCCTGAAGACTGCAACAACCAGGTTCAGGAATAGCTACTTCCCCACAGCCATCAGGCTATTAAACCAGGCTTGGACAAAACTGTGAACATTAATAACCCATTATCTGTTATTTGCACCTTATCAGTTTATTTATTCATGTGTGTATATATTTATATGGTATGGTATATGGACACACTGATCTGTTTTGTAGCCAATGACTACTATATTCTGTGTGCTGAAACAAAGCAAGAATTTCCCCACCATCTCCCCCCCCTCCCCCCCCCTCCCCCCCCCCCCCCCCCCCCCAGTACCAGGCTCTGTGGACGGCGAGGCTGGGCCAGGCCAGTCGGCAGAGATGGGCTGTGGATCCATCACCCCCCAAAGGGAAAAGGGGGAGAGGCGGCTGTACAGAGGGTAGGGAGCCATGAGGAGGGCAGCCAGGACCCAGGTCAGGCCGATCACACGGCAGGCGTGGGAGCGTGTCTGCCAGGCCCGGGACTGGAGCGGTTTACAGATGGCGTTGTAGCGCTCCAGAGCAATGGCCACCAGGCTGAGGGTAGACACCGTCACCGAGGTACCTGCGCGGGGAGACAGGGAGGGGGGGGGGGGGGGGATAGACAGGGGGGGAGGGGAGAGTGTTAGAGAGGGGGGGGCAATGTGTACCACTAACCCATCCCCACCCCTCCCCTCCCACCCCTTTCCCCCCCCTCGCCTCACCTCTCCTCCTCCTCTCCCCTACCCACCCACCCCACCCCTCCTTCCCCACCCCTTCTCTCCCCACCCCACCCCTCCACACCCCCACCCCTCCCCCCACCCCTCCCTTTAGAGATGGGGGAGTCTCCCCCTCCCCCTTCCACCCAACCCTTCCCATCCGCGCCATCCCACCCCCCCCCTTGTGCATCCCGCCCACTTGCCGCCCATCCCCCCACCCCAGGGGAGAGACCCCCATCTCCCCCCAGCTTCCATCCAACCCTTCCCCCATCCCCCCCCATCCCCCCCCCCCCACATGCATCCTCCCCCCCCCATCCCCCCATCCCCCCCCCCCCCCCCCCAGCCCCCAGCCCCCATCCCCCAGCCCCCAGGCTGACCCATGAAGAAGGCGGTGATCTTGCACATGGCGGCACCAAAGATGAAGTCGCCCAGCAGGTTGGGCACGAGGGTGAAGGGCATACAGACCAGCGCCAGGAGCAGGTCACTGCCCGCCAGCGAGCGACAGCAGGAAGCAGTTGGTCACCGTCCGCAGGCGCCGGTTGGCCCCCAGCACCGCGATCACCAGCGCGTTGCCCACCACACTCAGCAGGAAGATCACCGCGTACAGCACGATGCGCACCCAGTACTCCCAACTCTGGGGGGCGGGGGGGGGGAGGGGGGGGCAGGGGGGGGGGGGGGGGGCAGGGGGGGGAGAGGGGGGGAGAGGGGGGGGCAGGGGAGGGAGAGGGGGGGCAGGGGGAGAGGGGAGAGGGGGGAGAGAGGGGGGGGCAGGGGGAGAGAGAAGGGGGGCAGGGGGGAGAGAGAAGGAGGAGAGAAGGGGGAGGGGGGGAGAGAGGGGGGAGAGAGGGGGGAGTGGGGGGGGCAGAGTGGGGGGAGAAGGAGAGAGGGAAGGAGAGAATGGGGGGGCAGGGGAGAGAGGGGGGGAAGAGGGGCGAAGGGAGAGAAGAGAGAGAGGGGGGCAGGAGGGGAGGGGGGAGGAGAGAAGGAGAGAAGGGGGAGAGAGGAGAGGGAGAGAGGGGAGGGAAAGAGGGGGGGAGGAGAGAGAGGGGGTAGAGAGGGGGAGAGAGATGGGGAGAGAGGATGGGGGAGAGGGGGGAAAGAAGAGGGGAGAGAGGGGGAGAGATTGTCATTGGAGTCCCCACAGCAAACACACCACCCCTCCCTCAGTGCAGCCCTTCCCACAGTCCGAACCTTCTCCCAGAATAAATGTATAAAAGACTAGAGGGCACAGCTTTAAGGTGAGAGGGGCAAAGTTTAAAGGAGATGTGCGGGGCAAGTGTTTTACACAGAGGGTGGTGGGTGCCTGGAACGCGCTGCCAGGGGTGTGGGTGGAGGCAGATACGACAGTGGTGTTTAAGAGGCTTTTAGACAGGCACATGGATATGCGGGTAGTGGAGGGATGTGGATCACATGCAGGCAGAGATTAGTTCACCTTGGCAGCGTGTACAGCACGGACATTGTGGGCCGAAGGACAATAAACAAAACTGAAAATGTCCCGCTGAGTTACGTCAGCATTTTGTGTCGATCTTGAGTTAATACAGAGTTGTCTCTGCACCAGCTGCCTGTCCAGTCTAGATCACAGCCCCGTGACATAAATGGCGCACGCCAGCTCTCCAAACGCAGACACCAGCCCTCGATGGAGATTTATCTCTCGGCGTTAGTCCCAAGTCTTGCTCAAGGTCCTTGCACCAACATCAACAGCCTCTCTCTGTGTTTAAACACACTCTGCATTGCTGAGCCTACTGCCAAAGTGGATTATCTGTCAGCTCTCCGCAATACACCAGCCCGCCCTCCCATCCTCAGCACCCTCTCACTCACCCCCCCCCCTCATCTCCATCCACCACGCCAGACCACGGACAAGTGGACCGAGGTCTTCACACCTTCTCCCTTGAGTTGTGGACACAGCCCGGACCTTCACACACACAAACCAACCTCCCATCCATTGACTCCATCTACACCTCACGCTGCCTCGGCAAGGCCAGCAGCAACATCAAGGACCAGTCTCACCCCAGTCACTCCCTCTTCTCCCCTCTCCCATCCCCATCGGGCAAGAGGTACAGAAGTGTGAAAACGCACACACCTCCAGATTCAGGGACAATTTCTTCCCGGCTGTTATCAGGCAACTGAACCGTCCCACCACAACCAGAGAGCGGTCCTGAACTACTATCTACCTCAATGGAGACCCTCGGACTATCTTTGATCAGACTTTACTGGCTTTACCTTGCACTAAACATTATTCCCTTTATCCTGTATCTGTACACTGTAAACGCCTCAATTGTAATCATGTGTTGTCTTTCCGCTGACTGGTACACGCAACTAAAGTTTTTCATTGTACCTCGGTACACGTGACAATAAACTAAACTAAATTTATGTGAACTGATCCTTACAAATGCAGATATATCACATCCACTAAATGCACAGAGTCTCTTGCCCAGAGTAGGGGAATCGAGGACCAGAGGGCACCGGTTCAAGGTGAAGGGGAAAAGATTTAATAGGAATCTGAGGGGTAACTATATTACACAAAGGGTGGTGGGTGCATGGAACAAGCTGCCAGAGGAGGTGGTTGATGCTGGGACTATCCCAACGTTTAAGAAACAGTTAGACAGGTAGACAATAACTAATAGGTGCAGGAGTCGGCCATTCGGCCCTTCGAGCCAGCACCGCCATTCAATGTGATTATGGCTGATCATCCCAAATCAGTACCCCGTTCCTGCCTTCTCCCCATATCCCCTGACTCCGCTATCTTTAAGGTGCAGGTTTGGAGGGATATGGACCTACAGGTGGGACTAGTGTAGCTGGGACATGTTGGCCGGTGTGAGCGAGTTGGGGTGAAGGGCCTGTTTCCACACTGTATCACTCCACACAACCTCATCCTTATCAACCCTGGCCACCCACAATCTCATGAAACCCCAGCAGATAAATCAAATGTGATGTGGCTTCCACAAGTCTACACCAGAGGGATCTGGGAGTCAACGTACATCGTTCCCTGAAAGTTTGCATCACATCCAGCTGGACAGGACAGGGTGGTCAAAAAGGCTCTCGGTACGTTGGCCTTCATTGGTCAGGGCATTGAGCATGGAAGTTAGGGGAGGCCACATCTGGAGTGTTGTGGCCAGCTTTAGTAATGGTGCCGTTAAGGTGGAACGAGTTCAGAGCAGATTAACGAGGATGTGTAGGAAGGAACTGCAGATGCTGGTTTAAACCGAAGATAGACACAAAAAAAGCTGGAGTAACTCAGCGGGACAGGCAGGACACGAGACGTCACCCATCCCGCCTCTCCAGGGACGCTGAGTTACTCCAGCTTATTGTCTCTATTTCCGAGGATGTGACCTGTCTCTGTCTGTTCCACACTTCTCCTTTTTCACCTCGCTCAGTTCGGTCCTTACAGCACAGAAACAGGCCCTTCGGCCCAACTCATCCATGCTGGCCAAGATGGCTCCCTGTGCTAGTTCCACATATAACCATATACCAATTACAGCATGGAAACAGGCCATCTCGGCCCTTCTAGTCCGTGCCGAACACTTATTCTCCCCTCGTCCCATCTACCTGCACTCAGACCATAACCCTCCATCCCTTTCCCGTCCATATAACTATCCAATTTATTTTGAAATGATAAAATCGAACCTGCCTCCACCACCTTCCGCTGGAAGCTCATTCCACACAGCTACCACTCTCTGAGTAAAGAAGTCCCCCCTCATGTTACCCCTAAACTTCTGTCCCTTAATTCTCAAGTCATGTCCTCTTGTTTGAATCTTCCCTACTCTCATGTAACCCTGTCCTATCCATGTACCCGGCCAAGTGTCTTTTAAATGTTGGGATAGTCCCAGCCTCAACTAGCTCCTCCGGCAGCTCATTCCATACACCCACCGCTCTCTGAGTGAAAAACGTTGCCTCTCAGCTTCCTATTAAATCTTTCCCCTCTCACCCTGGTCACTCCCTCTTCTCCCCTCTCCCCTTTCCCATCGGGCAAGAGGTGTGTAAACGCACACCTCCAGATTCAGGGACAGTTTCTTCCCGGCTGTTATCAGGCATTTGAACCATCCTACCACAACCAGAGAGCAGTCCTGACCTCCCATCTACCTCATTGGAGACCCTCGGACTATCTTTGATCGGACTTTACCTTGCACTAAACGTTATTCCCTTTATCCTGTATCTGTACACTGTGGACGGCTCGAGTGTAATCATGTATTGTCTTTCCGCTGACTGGTTAGCACGCAACAAAAATGCTTTTTACTGTACCTCAGCACACGTAACAATGAACTCAACTATTTTTTATTCTCTGGGGGTTTTGATATTTGACGCCAGTGTCACCAACATCTCATCGTCTCACGGTAGAGTTGCTGCCTCACAGCGCCAGAGACCTGGGTTTGATGCTGACTACGGGTGCTGTCCGTAAGGAGTTTGCACGTTCCCCTGTGTCCTGCATGGGTTTTCTCCGGGTGCTCCGGTTTCCTCCCACACTCCAAAGACGTGCATTTTTGTCTGTTAATTGGCTTCGGTAAAAATTGTAAATTGTCCCCTAGTGTGTGTTGGATAGTGTTACTGGAGGGGAATCGCTGGTCAGCATGGACCTAGTGGGCCGAAGGGCCTGTTTCCGTGCTGTATCTCTAAACTAAACTACCACTCTGTGCAGGAAGGAACTGCAGATGCTGGTTTCAATCGAAGATGCTGGAGTAACTCAGCGGGACAGGCAGCGTCTCTGGAGAGAAGGAATGGGTGACGTTTTGGGTCGAGACCCTTCTTCAGACTGTCTCTCTCAGCCTTTCCTATCCCACCCCAACCATGACCCTGGGTGGCCCCTCTACCCTGGCAGTGATCACTGCTGAAGGAATCAAACATTTGTTCTAAATGACAAATTATTTAATTGAATGAGTAAAACTATCATTGACCTTTTAGTGCCATTTGCTTCAGCTTACAGCTTTGATTTATTTGTCGTTGTGCGTTCAGATTCACTACAGGAACCTTCCACCACTTTAAGGCCCTTCGGCCCACGATGTCTGTGCCAAACATAAAGCCGAGATAAACTCATCTCCTCTAACTGCACGTTATGAGATGTTGTGCGGAAACAGGCCCTTCGGCCCATCCAGCCTGTGCCGACCAGCCATCTCCATACACTAGTTGCATCCCACACACAAGCGACAATTTACACAATACAATTAACCTAAAAAAACGCACGTCTTTGGAGTGTGGGAGGAAACCGGAGCACCCGGAGAAAACCCACGCAGTCACGGGGAGAACGTACAAACTCCGTACAGACAGCACCCGAGGTCAGGATCGAACCTGGGTCTCTGGCGCCGTGAGGCAGCAACTCTACCGCTGCGCCACCGTGCCTCCTGCACGTGATCCATATCCCTCCATTCCCCGCATATCCATGTGCCTGTCTAAACGCCTCTTAAACACCACTGTCGTATCTGCCGCCACCCACACCCCCACCCCTGGCAGCGCGTTCCAGGCACCCACCACCCTCTGTGTAAAACTCTTGCCCCACACATCTCCTTTAACCTTTGCCCCTCTCACCCTACAGCTGCGCCCTCTAGTCTGTGACATCCCCACCCTGGGGACAAGGCTGTGACTGTCTACCCTATCTCCGCCTCTCATCATTTCATAAACATTTATCAGGTCTCCCCTCATCTCTGACGTTCCAGAGACAACAATCCCAGTCTGTCCACCGTCTCCCTGTAGCTGAAACCCTCTAATCCCGGCATCGTTCTGGTAAACCTCCTCTGCACCGTCTCCAAAGCCCCCACATCCTCCCTGTGATGGGGGCGACCAGAACTGCCCGCAATACTCCAGATGCAGCCCGACCCAAGTCCGATAAAGCTGCATGGTGACTTCCTGACTCTTGTACTCGACACCCCGACCGATGAAGGCCAGCGTAACGTTCGCCTTCTTTACCGCTCTGTCCACTTGCGTGGCCACTGTCAGGGAGTTGTGGACCGCAGATCCCTCTGTACATCAATGGTGTTGACAGTCTTGCCATTAACTGTCGACTTCCCCCTTCATTCCCCCAACACCTCTCACTCTTTGCTCACAGTAAATTCCAGTGGCCAGTCCTCCACGTATTTTCGTCACTAATATTAATTCCACTGCCTGATTGATTCTTGAGTCACAGAGTCGTAGAGTGATACAGTGTGGAAACAGGCCCTTCGGCCCAACGTGCCCACACTGGCCAACAATGCCCCATCTACCCTAGTCCCATAGAAACATAGAAATTAGGTGCAGGAGTAGCCATTCGGCCCTTCGAGCCTGCACCGCCATTCAATATGATCATGGCTGATCATCCAACTCAGTATCCCGTACCTGCCTTCTCTCCATACCCCCTGATCCCCTTAGCCACAAGGCCCACATCTAACTCCCTCTTAAATATAGCCAATGAACTGGCCTCAACTACCCTCTGTGGCAGAGAGTTCCAGAGATTCACCACTCTCTGTGTGAAAAAGTTCTTCTCATCTCGGTTTTTAAAGGATTTCCTGTCCCTATCCATTGTCCTGGACTTCCCTAACATCGGGAACAATCTTCCTGCATCTAGCCTGTAAATTAAGAATTTTGTAAGTTTCTATAAGATCCCCTCTCCAATCTCCTAAATTCTAGAGAGTATTCTAGATTCTAGAGATTCTAGAGATACAGTGTGGAAACAGGCCCTTCGGCCCAACTTGCCCACACCGGCCAACATACCCAATCTACACTAGTCCCACCTGCCTGCGCTTGGTCCATATCCCTCCAAACCTGTCCTATCCATGTACCTGTCTAAATGTTTCTTAAATGATGGGATAGTCCCAGCCTCAACTACTCCCTCTGCCAGCTTGTTCCATACACCCACCACCCTCTGTGTGAAAAGGTTACCCTTCTGATTCAATCTTGTCCTCTGGTCCTCGATTCCCCTACTCTGGGTAGAAGACTGTGCATCTGCCCGATCTATTCCTCTGATGATTTCATACACCTCTATAAAATCAGATTGAGATGCAGCGAAGTGCTTTGTTGTGCGTTGTCCAGACAAATCATACTACACACAAGCAAGTCACACCATGTAGTGCAAAGAGTAAATGACCAGAGTGCAGAATATAGCCATCAGCTATGGAGAAAGTGCAGATTTTAAAAAAGTGCAAAATCTGCAATGTGGTAGGTTGGAAGATCGGGACTACACCCTAGCTTATGGAAGGGCCGTTCGAAAGCCGGATCACAGAGGGGAAGAAGCTGTTCCTGAGTCTGGTGGTGCGCGCTTTCAAGCTTCTGTACCTACTGCCGGACGGGAGCGAGGAGAAGTGGGAATGACCGGGGTGTGAGTGGTCTTTGATTTTGTCGGCTGCTTTTCCCGAGGCAGCGTGAAGTGTAGCTGGAGTCGATGGGCCCTTGTGGGATTTGTATCTCCACCTGCTAGTCCTATGACTGCCGGATTTTCCCGCCTTGGAATTGGATGCGTTGGGAATGAAAGGACACAGAGTGCTGGAGTAACTCAGCGGGTCAGGCAGCATCCGTGGAGAACATGGATAGGTGACGTTTCACAGAGTGCTGGAGTAACTCAGCGGGTCAGGCAGCATCTGTGGAGAACATGGATAGGTGACGTTTCACAGGGTGCTGGAGTAACTCAGCGGGTCAGGCAACATCTGTGGAGAACATGGATAGGTGACGTTTCGGGTCGAGACCCTTCTCCAGAGATGTTGACTGTCCCACTGAGTTACTCCAGCACTTGGTGTCCTTTTGTGCAAAGCAGCATCTGCAGTTCTTTGTGTCAGTGACGTGAATAATCTCCTGGTGTTGGGGGGGAAGGGCGGTGGTCAGAGACTGACCCACGACATCTCGGACAGGCCGGACAAAGGAGCGGTCAACGGCAGAATAATCTGCATGGGGCAGGTCACCGTTGGGGGTGGGAGATGGGGGGGGAGAGAGGGTGAGGGGGGAGGGAGTGATGGGAGTGGGTGGGGGAGAGAGAGAGAGTGTGGGGGAGAGGGTGCGGGGGGGTGAGGGTGGGGGGGGATGATGGAGTGGGGGGGGTGAGGGAGTGGGGGTGGGGGGGGAAGGGGGAACATCTGTAACAGCTGGACGGTTGTATCAACTGCATAGGGTCAGGGGTGTCCTGAGGAGGGGGGGGGGCAGAGGGAATAAAACTGAGGGGGGGGCAGGAGTTTCACAGCAGGAGAGGGGGCAGTGAGGCAGGAAGTGAGGGGATTCAAAGCTACAGGTTGTCAGAGAGGCTGTTCCCCCCGGGTTTGGGGACTGAGACTGGGGGGTGGTGAGGGTGGGGGTGGGGGGAGGGTGGGGGGGGGTTGGGGGTTGTTCTGTGACCAGTCCCCTGGGATCCTACTGTGCACTGAATGGTTTTCAAACTCCCCCTGGGAAACGTTTCCCTTGCGGTAGCGCCGGGGACGATATCCCCCCCCTCCCCCCCCCCCCCCCCCACCTCCCTCTCCCGGGGCACCACCCAGGGAGACACCTCTACTCCACCCCCACACTCTCCCTCTCTCCCTCCCACACTCATCTCTTCGTTTCAAGAGAGAGTTAGATTTAGCTCTGGGGAGAAGGCAGGGACAGGGAACTGATTGTAGATGGTTGAATGGCCGTGCTGGCTCGAAGGGCTGAATGGCCTACACCTGCACCTATTTTTCTATGTTTCTCCCATTCCTCTCCCCCTCCTTTCTCTCTCTCTCTCTCTCCCCCCTCTCCCCTCTCTCTTCCCCTCTCCTTCTCTCTCTCTCTCTCCCCCACTCACCTCTTCCATTCTTCTCTCTCCCCCCCCTCTCTCTCTCTCTCTCCTCTCTTCCCCTCTCCTTCTCTCTCTCTCACTCCCACACTCCCCTCTTCCCCTCCTCTCTCCCCCCCTCTCTCTCACTCTCCTCTCTTCACCTCTCCTTCTCTCTCTCTCACTCCCACTCACCTCTTCCCCTCCTCTCTCTCCCCCTCTCTCTCTCTCTCTCTCTCCCTCTCCCCCCTCACCTCCTCCCCTCCTCCCCCCCCCTCCCTCTCTCTCTCCCTCCTCCATCCCCTCTCCTTCTCTCTCTCTCCCCTCCTCTTTCTCTCTCTCCTCTCCCCCCATCTCTCCCTCCCTCCCTCTTTTTCTCCCTCCCCCTCCCTCTCACTTCCTCCCCTCTCTCTCCCTCCCTTTCCCCCCTCTCTCCCCTCTCCCCTCTCTCCCTATCTCTCTCTCACTCTCACCTCTTCTCCCCCTCCTCTCTCTCTCTCCCACACACTCACCTCTCTCCCCCCCTCTCTATCTCTCTCTCACCACTCACCCCTCTTCTCCCCCTATCCCCTCTCCCCCTCTCTCTTTCACACTCACCTCTTCTCCCCTCCTCTCCCCCTCTCTCCCCACTCACCCCCTCTCCTCTCTCTCTCCCTCACACACACTCTCACTGTCTTCTCCCCCTCTCCCCTCTCCCCCCTCTCCCTCTCTCTATCTGTCTCTCCCTCTCTCACCCATCTCTGCCCCTCTCTTTCCCACTCTCTCTCCCTCTCCCTCTCTCTCTATCTCTCTCTCACACACTCACCTCTTCTCCCCGACCGCCCCTCTCCTCTCCGCGATTCCTCGCACGACCCATTGATCAGCATCGACTGGTTCCCGCAGCCGCTCGGCATCAGGCGGCTGGTGTTGGCATCCATGGCCGGACCGCGGACACTCGGAGCCGGGGCACCCAGACCCCTGTAGCCGCTCACACCCGCACCGACCGCGGCCACTCGGAGCCGCCACCAAACCCGGCTCCTGAACTGCAGCTCCCGGGGAATGGGAGAGACAGACAGACAGGCAGACACACCCCCGACCCTCCCCCCGAGCCGACGCCTCCCCCAGACACAGACCCAGACACAAACCCACAGACAGACTCTGCCCCAGACACAGACACACACACAGACAGACACACAGGCAGCCACAGACACAGACACGTACACACAGACACACAGACAGACACACACAGACAGACACTGCCCTAGACACAGACCCAGACACAAACCCACAGACAGACACTGGCCCAGACCCACAGACACAGCCCTAGACACAGACCCACAGACACAGACCCAGACACTACAGCAGACTGAGAGTTATAGTGGTGAAACCATGAGAGGAATAGATCGGGCAGATGCACAGAGTCTTTTACCCAGATTAAGTGAATCGAGGACCAGAGGACACAGGTTCAAGGTGAAGGGGGAAAGATTTAATAGGGACCTGAGGGGTAAATTTTCCAAACAGAGGTGGGTGTATGGAACGAGCTGCCAGAGGAGGTAGTTGAGGCTGAGACTATCCCAACATTTAATAGACATTTCAACAGATACTTGAAGAGGAAAGTTTAATCAGATTAATTCCCGGGATGGCAGGATTGTCATGTGTTGATACGAGGAACCACTTTTTCTCACAGAGAGTGGTGAATCTGTGGAATTATCTGCCTCAGAGGGCGGTGGAGGCCGGTTCTCTGGATGCTTTCAAGAGAGAGCCAGATAGGGCTCTTAAAGATAGCGGAGTCAAGGGATATGGGGAGAAGGCAGGAACGGGGTACTGATTGGGGATGATCAGCCATGATTGCATTGAATGGCGGTGCTGGCTCGAAGGGCCGAATGGCCTACTCCTGCACCTATTGTGTATTGTCTATTGTGTATTGTCTATTGCCGACCCCATATTCCCAATCACCGCTCCTCGATGTTTTACGATCTCTGATGATATTATGATCACTCTTCCCCAATTCCTCCACATTGTGACGTAGGTTGCACTTTGAACTCCCGCTGACCCCGAGAGTGTTTTATTATCACATGTCCTGAAACGGAAAGAGTCAAATTCTCGCTCCATCTCTGCTGTCTCGACTCACAGCAAATGGAAAACGTTCACCAATGAAGGAAGGTGGTGCAGCGGGTAGAGCTGCTGCCTCCCAGTGCCAGAGACCCCGGGCTTCATCCTGACCTTGGGTGCTGTCTGTGTGGAGTTTGCACGCTCTCCCTGCATCCCTTTGCAACTGGGTCGTCGAATTGCTCATCGAGAGACCACAAGTTTGATCTGGATTGGCAACTACACTTCCTCCTGGATGACCATCACCCCAGGGGCACCTGAAGACTGGCTGTGTCGTGTGCTCAGCCCCCTGCTCTACTCACTCTACACTCATGCAGTTCAAACTCACCCACCACACCACCAAGGCTGGATGCATTACATGTCATGATGAGACAGAGTACAGCAGGGAGATTGATCGATCGATCGACTGACCAGATGGTGCTGGATCAACCACCTTGCTCTCAACGTCAATAAACCAAAGATCTGATCGTTGACTTTAGAGGAGGAAGTACAAGGATAAACAAACCTGTCTTGTTATTGACAATATACAACAGACAATAGGTGCAGGAGTAGGCCATTCGGCCCTTCGTGCCAGCACCGCCATTCAATGTGATCATGGCTGATCATCCCCCATCAGTACCCCGTTCCTGCCTTCTCCCCATATCCACCGACTCCGCTATCTTTAAGAGCCCTATCTAGCTATCTATCTATTGAGGGAGTGCAGCGTAGGTTTACCAGGTTAATTCCCGGGATGGCGGGAGTGTCATATGCTGAGAGAATGGAGCGGCTGGGCTTGTACACTCTGGAGTTTAGAAGGTTGAGAAGGGATCTTATAGAAACATATAAGATTATTATGCGTTTGGACACGCCAGAGGCAGGAAACATGTTCCCGATGTTGGGGGAGTCCAGAACCAGGGGTCACACAGTTTAAGAATAAGGGGTAAGCCATTTAGAACTGAGACGAGGAAACACTTTTTCTCACAGAGAGTTGTGTGAGTCTGTGGAATTCTCTGCCTCAGAGGGCGGTGGAGGCCGGTTCTCTGGATGCTTTCAAGAGAGAGCGAGATAGGGTTCTTAAAGATAGCGGAGTCAGGGGATATGGGGAGAAGACAGGAACGGGGTACTGATTGGGGATGATCAGCCATGATCACATTGAATGGCGGTGCTGGCTCGAAGGGCCGAATGGTCTACTCCTGCACTTGTTGTCTATTGTCTATTGTCTTCATCAATGGGACGGTGGTTTCAAATGCAAAACAGCTTTGAATTCTTGGACGTGTGTATCTCTGAAGATCGATAACTAAACCAAATCGATGTCTCTAATTCCTTGGAAGAGTGAGGAGATTTGGTAATTGACAAAAACTCTCTTGAAGGTCTACAGGTGTGTGGTCGAGAGCACTGTGACTGGTGGCATCATGGCCTGGTTCAGTAACTCAAATGCCCAGGAATGAAGAGAATACAGAGAGTGGTGGACACTGGCTGCTCCAGCACAGGTCATAAGTGATAGGAGCAGAATGGTGCCATTCGGCCCATCAGAGACAGAAAGACAGGTACATGGATAGGACGGGTTGGGAGGAATATGGGCCAAACGCCTGCAGGTGGGACTAGTGTAGATGAGGTATGATGGTCAGCATGGGTAAGTTGGGCCGAAGGGCCTGTGTGATCGCTGTGTGACTCCGGCTATATGTAATGTCTTGCCCACCTGTCTATCGAGATCATGTCCTAACGTCATATGTGATAGGAGTAGAATTAGGCCATTCGGCCCATCAACTCTACTCTGTCATTCAATCATGGCTGTTCTATCTCTCCCTCCTAACCCCATTCTCCTGCCTTCTCCCATAACCCCTGACACCTGCACTAATCAAGAATCTATCTATCTCTGCCTTAAAAATATCCACTGACTTGTGGCCTCCACAGCCGCCTGTGGCAAATAATTCCACAGATTCACCACCCTCTGGCTAAAGAAATTCCTCCCCATCTCCTTCCTAAAGGAACGCCCTTTAATTCTGAGGCTGTGACCTCTGGTCCTAGACTCTCCCACTAGTGGAAACATCCTCTCCACATCCACTCTATCCAGGCCTTTCGCTATTTTGTAAGTTTCAATGAGGTTTCCCCTCAACCTAAACTCCAGCGAGTGCAGGCCCAGTGCACAGGTACTGACCTCCCCACCATCGCAGGGATCTACAGGAGGCGCTGCCTCAAAAAGGCAGCCAGCATCGTCAGAGACCCACACCACCCTGGCCACGCACTCATCTCCCTGCTACCACCAGGAAGAAGGTACAGGAGCCTGAAAACCGTGACCTCCAGGGTCAAGAACAGCTTCTTCCCATCAGTTGAACACTGCACGACACTAACTAAACTACAAACGCTTGTTTGCTCTCGAGACCATTGTTGTAAACTAATATAATTTCATATTTTTAAATGTATTGATCAGTTCTTTGTTTATTATGTTAGTTATTGAGTCTTGTGTTTGCAGATCGGTTATGCTGCTGTAAGTAAGAATTTCATCGTTCTGTTACAGATGACAATTCAACTCCCTTAACTAACTGTTGGTGATGTGGGTTTGCTGCGGGTGCTCCGGTTTCCTCCCACTTCCCAGAGACGTGCGGTTTTGTAGGTAAATCGGCCCCTCTGTAAACTGCCCCCTAGTGTGTAGGGAGTGGATGAGAAGGTGGGATAGCATGGAACTAGTGTGAGCGGATGGCCGATGGTCGGCATGAAATCGATGGGCCGAAGGGCCTGTTTCCGCGCTGTATCTCTTTAACCAAACTCGCAGTGGGGGTTGGGGTTTGGGGGGGGGAGAGGGAGGTGGGAAATGGGGGGTATTTAGAGATAACATGATCAATATCAGACTGAGAGTCAGGGGATTTCTATGTACCGACCATATCTCTAGTTTCCCTCTCCCCCTGACTCTCAGTCTGAAGAAGGGTCTCGACCCGAAACGTCACCCATTCCTTCTCTCCAGAGATGCTGCCTGTCCCGCTGAGTTACTCCAGCTCTTTGTGTCCATCTTCGGATTAAACCAGCATCTGCAGTTCCTCGCTCCATGCGACCACTCTGTTCCTGTGCCGAGTGCTGTCTGACATCACCAGGTCTCACGCTGCAGGCTACTCGGCCCATCGATCCTGTACTGGTTCAGGGTGAGAGGAATACATCGACTCCGATTGTAATCATAGGGAGACAAAAATGTTGGAGAAACACAGCAGGTGAGACAAGGTGGGTCCCCAGCTGTGACCCACATCTGTCCCCAGCTGTGACCCACATATGCACACAGCTGTGACCCACATCTGCACACAGCTGTGACCCACATATGCACACAGCTGTGACCCAACCAGGGATAAAGGATCCCCTGTCTCCTGCATTGTCTACCTGTTCATAAACCCTGACACGTGTGGGAACCACTCACCCTGCTCTCACCTGGGTTATCCTCCTATTCCCTGGAGCGCAGGAGGATGAGGGGGGATCTTATAGAGGTGTATAAAATCATGAGAGGAATAGATCGGGTAGACGCACAGAGTCTCTTGCCCAGAGTAGGGGAATCGAGGACCAGAGGACATAGGTTCAAGCTTAAGTGGAAAAGATTTAATAGGAATGCAAAGGGTAACTTTTTCACACAGAGGGTGGTGGGTGTATGGAACAAACTGCCGGAGGAGGTAGTTGAGGCTGGAACTATAGCAGCATTTAAAATACATTTGGACAGGGAAATGGATAACCATATAACAACCATATAACAATTACAGCACGGAAACAGGCCATCTCGGCCCTACAAGTCCGTGCCAAACAACTTTTTTTCCCTTAGTCCCACCTGCCTGCACTCATACCATAACCCTCCATTCCCTTCTCATCCATATGCCTATCTAATTTATTTTTAAATTTAAAGATAGGGCAGGTTTATGTGGACCCACTACCCCCCTCTGTCCCACACCCCTGCATCAATCCCACACTAATCCCACTACCCTGCTGGGTTAGTTGTTGGTCCCCAGGGTGAGGGTGGGTGGGCAGTGAGCATTTGGAATATTGTGAATACATTTTGGCCCCGTATCTGAGGAAGGATGTGCCGGCTCTGGAGAGGGTCCAGAGGGGGTTTATAAGAACGATCCCAGGAATGAGTGGGTTAACCTATGATGAGCATAAGGGTCTCGACCCGAGACGTCACCTATTCCTTCGCTCCATAGATGCTGCCTCACCCGCTGAGTTTCTCCAGCATTTTTGGCTACCTTCGATTGTTCCACCATCTGCAGTTCCTTCTTAAACACATATGATGAGCGTTTGTCGGCACTGGGCCTGTACTTGCTGGAGTTTAGACGAATGGGGAGGGGGGGGGGGGGGGGGCTCATTGAAACGTACAGAATAGTGAAAGGCCTGGATAGAGTGGATGTGGAGAGGATGTTTCCACTAGTGGGAGAGTCTAGGACCAGAGGGCACAGCCTCAGAATTAAAGGACGTTCCTTTAGGAAGGAGATGAGGAGGAATTTCTTTAGTCAGAGGGTGGTGAATCTGTGGAATTCATTGCCACAGACGGCTGTGGAGGCCACAAGTCAGTGGATGTTTTAAAGGTACAGATAGATTTGTGATTGATACGGGTGTCAGGGGTTATGGGGAGAAGGCAGGAGAATACGATACGATTATTTATCGCAGGAGGGAAATTGATCAGCCAACAGTCATAAAAAACATGAAATTAAAATGACGAGTGGAAAGGCTTGGGGGATGTGCAAAGATTGGGGGGGGGGGAGTCAATCTAAAGATAGCGGAGTCAGGGGATATGGGGAGAAGGCAGGAACGGGGTACTGATTGGGGATGATCAGCCATGATCACAGTGAATGGCGGTGCTGACTCGAAGGGCCGAATGGCCTACTCCTGCACCTATTGTCTATTGACGGAAGGGGGATGAGTTGTACAGTTTGATAGCCACAGGGAGGAAGGATCTCCTGTGTGTGTGCTGCATCTTGGTGGGGTTAACAAGGAAGAGATAGATCAGCCGTGATTGAATGGTAGAGCAGACGATGGGCCGAATGGCCTCACTGATGACATTATGGGGGTGTGGGTGAGGGGGTCGGTGGCCTGGGACTGACTGGCCGCAGTGACGGTGCGGAGAGTGGCCAAGCCTGCCACCTTGTGGCCGCTGCCGGCACGGGCTGGTGAACTCTTCTTTGCATCTCGACTCTGGGGAGCTGTGACATTAATATTGCTAACTCTCTCTCAATGTCCCAGCTGCAGATGTTACTCCAGGTGCCGAGCGGCGGGTAGAGTTGCTGCCCCACAGCACCAGAGACCCGGGTTCCATCCTGACTGGGGGTGCTGCCTGTGCGGAGTTTGCATGTTCTTGCTGTGACCGCGTTGGTTTTCTCCGGGTGGCCCGCTTTCCTCCCACAATCCGAAGACGTCCGGGTTTGTAGGTTAATTGGATTCGGTAATATTGCAAATTGTCCCCAGTGTGTGCAGGATAGTGCTGGTGTACATCCTGTATCTGCAGTTCCTTGTCTGAAGAAGAGTCTCATAGAAACATAGAAAACAGGTGCAGGAGTAGGCCATTCGGCCCTTCAATATGATCCTGGCTGATCATCCAACTCAGTATCCTGTACCTGCCTTCTCTCCATGCCCCCTGATCCCTCTAGCCACAAGGGCCACATCTAACTCCCTCTTAAATATAGCCAATGAGCTGGCTTCAACTACCTTCTGTGGCAGAGAATTCCACAGATTCACCACTCTCTGTGTGAAAAAAAATGTTTTTCTCATCTCGGTCCTAAAAGATTTCCCCCTTATCCTGAAACTGTGACCCCTTGTTCTAGACTTCCCCAACATCGGGAACAATCTTCCTGCATCTAGCCTGTCCAACCCCTTAAGAATTTTGTAAGTTTCCATAAGATCCCCCCTCAATCTTCTAAATTCTAGCCAGTACAAACGAGTCTATCCAGTCTTTCTTCATATGAAAGCCCTGACATGCCAGGAATTGACCCGAAACGTCACCCATGCCTTCTCTCCAGAGATGCTGCCTGTCCCGCTGAGTTACTCCAGCATCCGGTTTAATCCTTCCTACACGTTCCTTGTTTCTACCTCCTCTGGCAGCTCGTTCCATACACCCGCCACCCTGTGTGAAAAACATTGCGCTCCTTGTATTCTGAGGTTGTGCCCTCTGGACCTTGACAATCCCACTAGTGGAAACATCCTCTCTATCTTGGCCTTTCCATATTATGGACTGGGTCACCAATCATGACAAGGGCTTGGACAGGGTGGAATGTGTCAAATGTGAATGAATGAATGAATGAATGAATAAGTTTATTGGCCAAGTATTCACATACAAGGAATTTACCTTGGTGCTCCGCCCGCAAGTGACAACATGACATACAGTGTCAGTTGGGAATGACACATAAAACATTAATAATAAAACATTACTGATTAAACATGTGAATTAAACAAAATACCAGAGCAAAAGGAGGCTACAGATTGTTGGCTGTTGAGTAGAGCAACTACTCGTGGAAAAAAAGTTATTTTAATGTCTGGCTGTGGCAGCTTTGACTGTCCGGAGTCGCCTTCCAGAGGGAAGTGATTCAAAGAGTTTGTGGCCAGGGTGAGAGGGGTTAGAGATGATCTTGCCCGCTCGCTTCCTGGCCCTTGCAGTGTACAGTTCGTCAATGGAGGGAAGGTTGCAGCCAATAACCTTCTCAGCTGATCGGACGATTCGCTGCAGCCTCCAGGTGTCGTGCTTGGTGGCTGAGCCAAACCAGACCATGATGGAGAAGGTGAGAATGGACCGTGTAGAATTGGACCATCATTGCCTGTGGCAGATTGTGCTTCCTCAGCTGCCACAGGAAGTACATCCTCTGTTGTGCCTTTTTGACTGTGGAGTCGATGGTAGCCCCCACTTAAGATCCTTGGAGATGATGGTTCCAAGGAACTTAAAAAGCTCCACAGATGTGACTGTGGTGCTGTTGATGGTGAGTGGGGTGAGGGTAGGGGGAGCTGGAAATGTGTTCAAGAAAGCATCCGTGATCAATGTATTGAAGGCCTTACTAGTCTGTAATAAATATATTGAGATCCGTGAGGATTAGTAATCAGTAATCAATATATTGAGGACATATATTGTGTCTGTAATCAATATATAGACACAGAATGCTGGCGTAACTCAGCAAGGCAGGCAGCATCGCTGGAGAGAAGATTCGGGTCGAGACCCTTCTATATCAAGGTCCTTACTAGAGAAGGTATAATGTTAGACCAACTCATATGGCAACAAGGCAGAAGTGCCACAGAGTCAGTGTGAGGATCACTTTGGAACCAGTGGCCAGAGTTGTATTACCCTTTATAAAGTAGTTATGAAGGAAAGGGCAGGCCCCCAAGTTAAGGTCGTCAGCTGGAGAGGGGCCAAGTTTGGAGGCTTCAGGTGGGCTTTGCAGAGGGGGGCTGGAAGGGAATGTTCAGGCCCGTGTTCAGTCAGTCTCAGGAGACGCGGGTCTCTGCTCATTCCCGGGAAGACAGCAGTTAAGAGGTGAAAGGAGACACCGGGAACTGCAGCTGCCGGGATCTGGAGCAAAACACAAAGTGCTGGAGGAACTTAGCAGGTCAGGCAGCATCTGCGGAGGGAATGGACCGAGGACATTTTGAGTTGGGTTCCCCTTCTTCTTGAGTTTGAATGAGGGTCCTGACCTGAAACGTCGTCTGTCTGTCCTTCCAATGCGGAGAGGGAGCTGGGTGGGGGAAGGGGTAAACATAGAAACATCGGAAATAGGTGCAGGAGCAGGCCATTCGGCCCTTCAAGCCTGCACCGCCATTCAATATGATCATGGCTGATCATCCAACTCAGTATCCTGTACCTGCCTTCTCTCCATATCCCCTGATCCCTTTAGCCACATCTAACTCCTTCTTAAATATAGCCAATGAACTGGCCTCAACTACCTTCTGTGGCAGAGAATTCCAGAGATTCACCACTCTCTGTTTGAAAAATGTTTTTCTCAACTCGGTCCTAAAAGATTTCCCCCTCATCCTTAAACTGGGACCTCTTGTTCTGGAACAATGGGAGTTAGGGGAAGGATAAGAGATGGATGATGATCAGATTGAGGGAAAAGCGTAAAGTCTCTTGCCCAGAGTAGGGGAATCAAGAGGCAGAGGACATAGGTTTATAAACCCAGGGAAGGCGACACCGGACTGTCAAAGCCAGACATAAAACTATTTTATTTTCACGAGTAGTAGCTCCACTCAATAACCAAAAATCTGTAGCCTCCTTTTGCTCTGGTGTTTTCTATTATTTCATTCACAAGTTTAAACTAGAATGCTTTATTATTAATGTTTAATGATTTGTGTCATTCTTAATTGTTTACTGTGTGTCGTGTTATTACTTGTGGGCACTTGCGGAGCACCAAGGCAAATTCCTTGTATGTGAACATACTCGGCCAATAAACATATCCATCCATTCAAAGTGAGAGTGGAAAGATTTAATAGGAACCCGGGGGACAATGGTTTCACACTGTAGGTGGTGGGTGTATGGAACGAGCTGTCAGAGGAAGTTGTTGAGTCAGGGACTATAACAACATTACAAATACACTTGGACAGGTACATGGATAGCAAAGGTTTGGAGGGATATGGGCCAAATGGGACCAGCTTAGATGGAGAAGAACACAGAGTGCTGGAGTAACTAAGTGGGTCAGGCAGCATCTGTGGAGAACATGGATAGGTGACGTTTCACAGAGTGCTGGAGTAACTCAGCGGGTCAGGCAGCATCTGTGGAGAACATGGATAGATGACGTTTCACAGAGTGCTGGAGTAACTCAGTGGGTCAGGCAGCATCTGTGGAGAACATGGATAGGAGACGTTTCACAGAGTGCTGGAGTAACTCAGTGGGTCAGGCAGCATCTGTGGAGAACATGGATAGGTGACTTTTCGGGTTGGGACCTTCCTCTGACCAGCATATCATGGTTAGCACGGACCAATTTGGGCCGAAGGGCCTGTTTCCATCCATGAATCAAAAAACCTATGTTCTTGAGTCCCTTGAGCTGGAGATGTCTCTCACCCCCACGGATGCTGCCTGACTAGTGGAGTGTTTCTGTCTCAGACATGCCCTGCCAATGCACATTATACACGGCCCCCACCAGGGTGTGTGTGTGTGTCTCTGTCTCTTCTTCCATGTCTGTGTGTGTGTGTGTGTGTGTGTCTTTGTGTATCTCTCTGTGTGCTATGTGACTGCGTGTATGGACCTCTGTCTGTGCGTGTTCCTGCATCTGAGTGTGTGCAACCATGTTTGTGTGTCCACATGTGTGTGCGTGTGGATGTCTTTGTGTGGGTGCGTTTGTGCCCACGTGTGTGTGCGCCTGTCTGAGCGCGAGCGTCCATGTGTGTATGCGAGTCTGTGTGTGTGTCTGCGTGCTGGTGTACACGTGCGTGTGTGTGTGTACACGCGTGTGTACGTGCTTGTGTACACTTGCGTGTGTTGTGTGTGTACACGCGTGTGTGCGTGTGTGTACACGCGTGTGTTTCACTTACCGCTCTCCAGTGGCAGGGTCGGAGTCCGGGTGAGTTGCCGGTGTCTTCAGGTGCGTGCGTGCGGTGTATAGTCGGGGTGAAGCTGAGTGAGGTACAGTGACACACTCTCCCCTTCCCTCGATGAGCGGCCCCTCACCAGAGGGGAGGGGGGGGGTCCCATCCTGGGGAGCCGGTAGCCCCCGGGGGTGGTGAGAAGACAAAGACATTGCACGTGCTGGAGGATTTACATCGGTCCAGTTTATTGCTTGCATGCACTCTGCGCTTGTACATCCTGGAAGAACATCCTTTACACTTTCCTTTTGCTCAAATTTACATACATTTCTCTCCTTAACAAACAGCGAGGGTGGGGTGGGGTGGGGGTGGGGGGAGCAGAGGTGGGGGGGGGGAGGTACAGATTCTCCATCGCCAAACACTCACCCCTCCCATCAAAGGGGCATTACCCCTGCCCCTGCCCCCACTTACCCCCCCCTCCTCATTCCCACACCCCTCCCCTCCCCAAGGGGACACGACCTTTGTCCACTCCCCCCCTCCCCGCGGATGAACAGGGGGTCGGGGAGGGGGATCAGAGGGGGGGGGGAGGGGGGGATATTTCTCACTGTGCCCCTAGGCCAGCCACTGGTCTGGGCACCATTTCCCGAGTGGATAGGGGGATAAGGGGGGGTTAGACACTGTGCACAAGCTGCAATGGATGGGGGATTTGGGGGGAGGGGGAGGGGGGTGCCTCTCGATCTACAGGGACACCATGCTTCCCTGACATGCATTACACGTGTCTTTGGGTGAACACACACGGAACACGGGAGCTCGCGACACGCCTGCGCTCCAGAGCTGCTCACTGGGCACTGGACACTGGCTGGGACGGGGCGAAGGCATCTGTGATCCCACGGTGTGGAGGGACACGGGTAATCACGCGTGTGAACATGCCAGCCCCGCGTGTGCCCGCTTAGACAGACCCTGGACATCACAGTCTGTGTGTGACAGACTCCCAGGGCAGGGTCAACATAGGTTAGATACACAGAGAGTGGGCTGACCTGTCACGCACACACGTACACACACACACGCGCACACACGCGCACGCACGCGCAGGTACACACACGCACGCACACACTCTCAAAACAGAGTGAAGCTCTCTCTACCCGTCCCATCCACTCCCCCCCCGCAGTCAGTCACACAATGAAGCTGCCCCCCCCCACAGACAGGGGAAGCCTGTTTAAATTAGTTTAGTTTAGAGATACAGCGCGGAAACAGGCCCTTCAGCCCACCGAGTCCGCACCCACCAGCAATCTCGGCACATTAACACTATCCTACACACACTAGGGACAATTTACACTTACACCAAGCCAATTAACCTACAAATCTGTATGTCTTTGGAGTGTGGGAGGAAACGGGAGCGCCCGGAGAAAACCCCAGGTGGTCACGGGGAGAACGTGCAAACTCCGTACAGACAGCACCCGTGGGCAGGATGGAAGCCGGGTCTCCGGCAAGTCTACCCGCCCGGGTTCCACATGACGGGGGGCCTGTGCTCACGGGTGAGGGGGGGGTCAGGGTGAGGGGGGGCCTGTGCTCACGGGTGAGGGGGGGGTCAGGTGAGGGGGGGGGCCTGTGCTCACGGGTGAGGGGGGGTGACCAGTACAGCCGTCTGCCCACGGGTGGCAACATGCATGGCATGCATCGGTGAACCCACTGCACGCCCACACACACATGCAAGCACGCACACGCACACGCACAAACACACGCACACATAACCGATCTTTAATCGGACTTGACCTAGCGCTAAACGTTATTCCCTTTTATCCTGTATCTGTACACTGCGGACGGCTCGAGTGTAATCACGTGCAGTCTTTCCGCTGACTGGTTAGCACGCATCAAGAAAGCTTTTCACTGTACCTCGATACACGTGATAATTAACTAAACACACACACACACACACATACATACACACCTACGTACGCACGCGCACACACACGCACACACTCCCAGAGCTGACCACTACCTCCCAGCCGGCCTGGTCAGTGCACAAGCCGCACGTGAAGTGCCCACGCATGCCCCCCACATGAAGCAAACTCCAAGGCTACATTCACTACTTTGGCCAAGCAGCCTGGCGGCCAGTCACGGTGACCTCGGTCCACTGGGACCACCACACGGTGGAGGTTCGCCAGGGTGGTGCATGGGTGGAATTCCTTGCCACAGACGGCTGCGGGGAGGCCACAAGTCAGTGGATATATTTAAGGCAGAGATGGATAGATTCTTGTGTTTAAGAAGGAACTGCAGATGCTGGAAAATCGAAGGTAGACAAAAAGGCTGGAGAAACTCAGTGGGTGCAGCAGCAGCAGCATCTATGGAGCGAAGGAAATAGGCAACGTTTCGGGCCGAAACCTTTGCTTTCGGCCCGAAACGTTGCCTATTTCCTTCGCTCCATAGATGCTGCTGCACCCGCCGAGTTTCTCCAGCATTTTTGTCTACCTTAGATAGATTCTTGATCAGTACGGGTGTCAGGGGTTAGAATGGGGTTAGGAGGGAGAGATAGATCAGCCATGATTGAATGGCGGAGTAGACTTGATGGGGATAGACAATTGGCTAATTATGCTCCTTTCACTTATGACCTTATGGCCCAGGGCAGACAGTGGGTTCCCCCCCCCCCCCATCCCCAACAAGAGTAACTCAGCCCCAGCTAGACCAAACCATGCATGCAGCAGGGGAGCGGGCAGGGACATGCAGGCACGGAGGCTGACTGACCCTCACCGCCAGTGGTCAGGGACAAAGTCGGGACAAACACCAGTCACGTGTGCGGGAGTTGGCGGTCAGTCTGGTGATCAGGCCGTGACCCTAGACGTGAACCCCCCCCTGCCACCCCCCTCGCCCCTGTGGGCAGCTCAAACCTTGAATCTAAACCGTCCTCTCACCAACTAGAGAGCGGTCCTGAACTACTATCTACCTCATTGGTGACCCTCGGGCTATCCTTGATCGGACTTTGCTGGTTTGACCTTGCACTAAACGTTATTCCCTTTATCCTGTATCTGTACACTGTGGACGGCTCGATTGTAATCACGTGTTGTCTCTCCGCTGACTGGTTGGCGCCCAACTAAAAAGCTTTTCACTGTGCCTCGGTACACGTGACAATAGACAAAACCAGTCTGAGGAAGGGTGTTGACCCGAAACGTCACCCATCCCTTCTCTCCAGAGATGCTGCCTGACCCGCTGTGTTACTCCAGCACTTTGTGCCTAACTTAAACTAAGTTAAAGGTGGACAAAAAGCTGGTGTAACTCTGCGTCTGTGGAGAAAAGGAATAGGTGACGTCTCGGGTCGAGACCCTTGTTCAGGTTGAAACTAAATCTGTGCTGACTGCAGTGGACAAGACATTTACATCCAAGCAGCCCGGTTATGGTAGAAAGGTCAGAAATACAGAATATTGCATCTTTAAACAGCAAAGGCAAAATATATAAAATCTCAGCCAGAGGTGGGGGGGACAAGGAACAGTTGGAGGGGGGGGGGGGGGGGGGGGGGGCTGGGGGGTAACAGGCTACTGAGTGCCACAGAGGGCCAGGGACAATAGAATGGGCTCAGGGTGGGCAACAGCTGGCCATCCAGATGTTTTACATTGAAACCTGACTTTAGGGATTCGAGATCGATGAACAGGCCAGCGAGGGCTAAAGAGGACTGGAACCGTTAACAGAGGAGTGCAGTTAGAGCTCTTGGGGCTAACGGAATCAAGGGATGTGGGGAGAAGGCAGGAACGGGATACTGATTGTAGATGATCAGCCGTGATCATATTGAATGGCGGTGCTGGCTCGAAGGGCTGAATGGCCTACTCCTGCACCTATTGTCTACATTTCTATGTAGAGAGAGATTGACAGTGTATGGTGAAGAGGGAGAGCCACAATGTTAGACCACATCTGGAGTATTGCGGGCAGTTCTGGTCGCCTCCATTACAGGAAGCGTGTGGGGGCTTTGGAGACGGTGCAGAGGAGGTTTACCAGAACGATGCAGGGTTTCAGTTACAGGGAGAGGTTGGACAGACTGGGATTATTTTCTCTGGAATGACGGAAGAGGGGAGGCCTAAAAGTGTATAAAATGATGAGATAATGTAGATAGGGTAGACAGTCAGAACGTTTTACTCAGGATGGAAACATCCAACAATAAAGGGCATAGTTTTAAGGTGAGAGGGGCGACTTTTAATGCACTGGGCCTGTACTCGCTGGAGTGTAGAAGAAGGAGGGGAGGACCTCATTGAAACGTACAGAATAGTGAAAGGCTTGGACAGAGTGGATGTGGAGAGGATGTTTCCACTAGTGGGAGAGTCTAGGACTAGAGGGCACAGCCTCAGGCGTTCTTTTAGGAAGGAGATGAGGAGGAATTTCTTTAGGGGGTGGTGAATGTGTGTCATTCTTTGCCACAGACGGCTGTGGAGGCAACATGTCAGTGGATATATTTAAGGTAGAGACAGATAGATTCTTGATCAGTCCAGGTGTCAGAAGTTATGGGGAGAAGGCAGGAGAATGGGGTTAGGAGGGAGAGATAGATCAGCCATGATTGAATGGCGGAGTAGACTCGATGGGCTGAATGATCAAATTCTATTCCTATCACATGATCTTATGATGTGCGGGGCAAGTGTTTTGGATAGGGAGTTAAGGGTGCCTGGAACGTGCTGCCGGGGGAGGTGGTGGTGGTGGAGGTAGGCACGGTCGTGGTGCTTCAAGGGAATTGACATACACACATGGAATGGCAGGGAATAGAGGGGTATAGACCCTGTGTGGTCACATTGGTGCCATGGTTGCCACGGGCATCCTGGCCTGTAGTGGCCTATGTTTAACAGTGGGGGGTGTGAGAGAATGGGAGTGTGGGGGGTGAGAGAGGGAGAGTGAGTGGGGGGGGGGGGCGAGAGTAAAAGTGTGGGGGGGGGGGGGGGGAGCGAGGGTTATAGATTTACACTAGGTGCGAGTTCAACACCAGAGCAGTGGGTTCTTGGTATCAGTTTGTGTACCGAGATACAGGGAATACATTTATTTGGCCCAGAGGCAGAGAAAATGTTTAAGATGCAGGGTATTTTTTAAGGGGATTGTTGATCAGTAACGGGTATCAGGGGTTAATGGGAAGAAGGCAGGAGAATGGGGTTGGGAGGGAATGATAGATCAGCCATGATTGAATATAGCGGAGTTGACTTGATATGACTATGGCCAGAATGAGGGTCGGGCCGCATCTGGAGTATTGCGTGCAGTTCTGGGGAGGATGTGGGGGCTTTGGAGACGGTGCAGAGGAGGTTTACCAGAACGATGCCGGGATTAGATGGTTTCAGCTACAGGGAGAGGGTGGACAGACTGGGATTGTTTTCTCTGGAACGCCAGAGGTTGAGGGGAGACCTGGTAGAAGTTTATAAATGATTTCTTCTGCAGTTGTATAGGGCTCTGGAGACCACATCTGGAGTATTGTGCACAGTTTTGGTCTCCTAATTTGAGGAAGGACATCCTTGTGATTGAGGCAGTGCAGCGTAGGTTCACGAGATTGATCCCTGGGATGGCGAGACTGTCATATGAGGAAAGATTGAAAAGACTAGGCTTGTATTCACTGGAGTTTAGAAGGATGAGGGGATATCTTATAGAAACATATAAAATTATAAAAGGACTAGACAAGCTGGATGCAGGAAAAATGTTCCCAATGTTGGGCGAGTCAGGGGCAACAGTCTTAGAATAAAGGGGAGGCCATTTAAGACTGAGGTGAGAAAAAACTTTTTCACCCAGAGAGTTGTGAATTTATGGAATTCCCTGCCACAGAGGGCAGTGGAGGTCAAGTCACTGGATGGATTTAAGAGAGAGTTAGATAGAGCTCTTGGGGCTAGTGGAATCCAGGGATATGGGGAGAAGGCAGGCACGGGTTATTGATAGGGGACGATCAGCCATGATCACAATGAATGGCGGTGCTGGCTCAAAGTGCCGAATGGCCTCATCCTGCACCAATTTGCTATGTTTCCATGTGGGACGTAGATAGGATAGACATTCTGAGCCTTTTACCCAGTGTGGAAATAACAATTAGCATGGGGCACGACTTTAGGGTGAGAGGGGCAAAGTATTGAGATGTGCGGGGCAAGTGTTTTACACAGAGGGCGGTGGGTGCCGGGGGTGGGGGTGGAGGCTTTTAGGTAGGCACATGCTTATGCAGGGAATTGAGGGACATGGATCAGGAGCAGGCTGATTGGCACTCTACATGTCTGGCTATGATATTATGGGTCAATCAGCCTGTTCTTGTGCTGCCCTGGTCTAAGTCTAAGTGTGGAGGCTCAGGGATAGAGAGAGGAGCAGAGTTATGAGACAGAGTTAGTGAGATGAACAATGAAGGTGTTAACACTGTGGGCAGTGAAGGTTGCAGAGGTTAGCAGTGTAGGGGAGAGGGTCGGGGGGCAGGAGGGAAGGGCAACGAGGATGACAGGGATTAGTAGTGTAGGAGACGATTGGTGTAGAGGAGGGTTGAGGATTACAGAGACAGGTGACAGAAACTGCGTGTCCGAAATCAACACAGAACTGGTGAAACACTCAGCGGGTCAGGCAGCATCTGTGGAGAACATGGATAGGTGACGTTTCACAGAGTGCTGGAGTAACTCAGCGGGTCAGGCAGCATCTGTGTGGAGAACATGGATAGGTGACGTTTCATAGAGTGCTGGAGTAACTCAGCGGGTCAGGCAGCATCTGTGTGGAGAACATGGATAGGTGACGTTTCACAGAGTGCTGGAGTAACTCAGTGGGTCAGGCAGCATCTGTGTGGAGAACATGGATAGGTGACGTTTCACAGAGTGCTGGAGTAACTCAGCGGGTCAGGCAGCATCTGGGAAGCATCTGATGTTTCATGTTGAGGGGATTGGGGAGGTGGAGAGGAGAGGAGGATTTGAGGGGGAGTTAGAGAGGGATGGAAGTGTGTAACAGAGGGAGTGTGATGAAGTCTGGATGAGAGGGTCGTGGCAGAGAGACGTGTTGTGCTGGAGTGAGATTAACACTGGAGAGGAAATGCTGGCGGAACCCGTGGCCTGGATGTTTACCGGCTGATGATTTATTTTGCGTTGGGCAGGGGGCTTGTTGGCGGGAGGGGGGAGGGGGGGGGGTTGCGATTGTGGCACTGGAGCTGTAGGTGAGGGTCGCAGCGCAGGACACCACTCGAGCCCTTTCCCAAGTCTGGACTTTGTACATTTTTACATCTTTGGAACCGAGAGCAAGCCTCACAGTGAAGAGAGTTGGACGGGGGTGAATGGAGCGGGCATAGCCCTGACCCCACGACCACAGGACCCCGACCCAAGGGACGAACTGACCACCCACCCTGGGAACAAACAGGATCCCCACCCTGGGGACTAATACCCCACCCCCCCTCCACCTTGGCAAGTGGGGACAAAGGGGCAGACTCATCTGCCAACCTCTGGCACAGGTCTGCTGTGCATCGCTACATGACCAAACCCTAAATCAAACCTCCCTCAGGGGATAGTTTTTTAAAAATCATTTATCACTATTATTATTTTTTTGCTTTAGTTTTGTTTTTGCGGAAGCGTGGCGCGCGCATGCTGACCTGACACAAGGCGGGCGGGCGGGCAGACGGACAGACAGACACCAGCATGTGGGGGGGGGGGGGGGGGGGCATGCAGCGCGAGAGAGGGGAGGGGGGGGGGGGGGGAGGCGCGGGAACGGCCGCCTCTAGCTGCTCCGTCACCAAACAGGAAACACCAGTCTGTAAAATAAATAAGATTAAATAAAATCCACTCCCTGGGGACAAAGCCTGCGGACTTGAGTGAAGGTGTGTGTGAGAGAGTCTGCCCCCTCACTCTCACTCACTCACTCACTGCGACAGTTCTGGTGTGTCTCTAGACCACTGTAGTCTAGACGACTACTTCACCTTCTTCTTGAAGAGTTTGAAGCCAGGTTTTTTCTTGCTGGGGTTGGGCTCTGTGTCCTCGCCGGTCGAGGTGCTGTCATCTTCCATGGGGGATTTTTTGGTGGCCAGCTGCGGGATCTTGGTGGTCTTGGAGCCGCCGTCGCGGGGCTGCGGTTGGCCGGTGCCGGCGGCGGAGGCGGCGGCAGCTTCGGGCTCGGTGGAGGTGGGGCTGAGGGAGCGGGACGATTCGGACGGGCTGATGGCCGACCCCTCGTTGCCGCGGTGGATCTCGCTCAGGCTGGCCGACTTCTCCAGGCCGCGGGCGGAGGGGGGCTTCCTGGCGGCGGGGGGAGTGTCGGCCACGCTCTCCGAGTACATGCTGCCCAGAGAGTCGCCCGCCTGGCTGCTGCCGTTGGGGGTGGGCGTGTTAGAGTCCGAGGCCGTGCTGTGGGTGGGGGTCAGCTCCTCGGTCAGTTTCAGCAGGGAGCAGGGTCTGGAGGGCAGCGAGCGGGGGCCGGAGCTGTGGGCGTGGGGGGAGGAGGCAGGCGGGCGAGGCGGCTCACTGCACGACTCCTGGTCCGAGTGGTTTAGTTCCCTACGGAGAGAGAAACAGCACTGGTTAGCACTGGCACCAGACAGCGTGGGCTGGCCCACATTGACCTATGGCTAGACACTGACCCCGTAGCTGGGCACTGAGCCACGCTGACCCACACAGCCCTGTGCTGACCAGTGCCAGCACTGACCCACACTGCCCCTTGACCCCGCTGGCCATTGCCGCTGATGCAGAAGCCATTCGCATTTTAAGAGACATTATTATCTGTCCTGCACAATTGAAAGGCAGCGGGCGATGTCAGCGATCCTGGCCGCATGGCCAGACCAGACCACACCAGACGGGACGAGGCACTCACACTGCAGCAGCCAGCAGCCCCTGTAATGTCCAGCCACAGACGCCAGCAGCTCCCTGGGGTGGTGTGGGAGCCCTAACCCAGAGACTGGGACCCTGCGTCGGGCCAGACTGTGCGTCTGGGACCCTGCGTCGGGCCAGACAGCAGCCAGACTGTGCGTCTGGGACCCTGGGTTGTACCAGACTGCAGCCAGACTGTGTGTCTGGGACCCTGCGTCGGGCCAGACAGCAGCCAGACTGTGCGTCTGGAACCCTGCGTCGGGCCAGACAGCAGCCAGACTGTGCCGTCTGGGGCTGGGGTATGAATAGCCGAGCTAAGGCCAGCACAACCTCTCTGCCCAATGATGTGGCTTTGTCGGGACCACCCATCCATCACAAGTCACTCAGATGTTTCTTGTTCCCAAATCCTGGCCATTCCCACTTTGGGAATCGACAGGAATGACTTTCCTGTGTTTTTTCAGGAACAGCTTCTTCCCCGCTGTTATCAGGCTTCTGAACGGCCCTTCCATAAGCTAGGCTACTGTGCGATTCAACTCTACCCCATTGCGGACATTGGACTTTGTGTGTGGAACTGATGCGCTCCAATGCTGAGAACTATATTCTGCACTCTGTATCTCCCCCTTTGCTCCATCTGTTGTACTGGAGTTTGACTTGATTGCATTCATGAATCTGTGGAATTCTTTGCCACAGACGGCTGTGGAGGCCAAGTGAATGGATATTTTTAAGGCAGAGATAGATGGATTCTTGGGGAGAAGGCAGGAGAATGGGGTTAGGAGGGAGAGAACGATCAGCCATGATTGAATGGCGGAGTAGACTTGATGGGCCGAATGGCCTAATTCTGCTCCTATCCCTTATGACCCAATGATAGAAAGTAACTCAGCGGGTCAGGCAGCATCTGTGGAGAACATGGATAGATGACGTTTCACAGAGTGCTGGAGTAACTCAGCGTGTCAGGCAGCATCTGTGGAGAACATGGATAGATGACGTTTCACAGAGTGCTGGAGTAACTCAGCGGGTCAGGCACCATCTGTGGAGAACATGGATAGGTGACGTTTCACAGAGTGCTGGAGTAACTCAGCGGGTCAGGCAGCATCTGTGGAGAACATGGATAGGTGACGATTCGGAGTCAGAGGTCCCCAAGGTCTGTCCAGTGTGAAGAAGGGTCTCGACCCAAAACAACACCCATTCCTTCTCTCCAGGGATGCTGCCTGACCCGCTGAGTTACTCCGGTCTATCTTCAGACTACTGAAGCTCATGTTATAGGAGTAGAATTAGGCCATTCGGCCCATCGAGTCTACTGCGCCATTCAATCATGGCTGATCGCTGCCTCCGAATCCCATTTTCCTGCCTTCTCCCCAAAAAACCCTTGACAACCAAAGAATTTGTCCATCTCTGCCTTAAAAAATATCCAGACTTGGCCTCCACAGCCCTCTGTGGCAATGAGTTCCACAGATTCACCACCCTCTGACTAAATAAGTTCCCCCTCACCGCCTTGCTGCAAATTAGACCTATTGGCATTACATCCTGCCTTGCTCCATTGGTCAGGAGTGATTGATGGAGAAACTCAGCGGGTGCAGCAGCATCTATGGAGCGAAGGAAATAGGCAACGTTTCGGGCCGGTTTCGGCCCAAAACGTTGCCTATTTCCTTCGCTCCATAGATGCTGCTGCACCCGCTGAGTTTCTCCAACATTTTTGACTACCTCCGATTTTCCAGCATCTGCAGCTCTTTCTTAAACACGTCAGGAGTGCTTGATTCCTCATTGTCAGTCAATAATCACCGATAGACTGGAGTATTTGCTGCAGAGGCTGGTGGGCAGAGCACTGGTGGGCAGCTGGTAGCAGTGCCCTGGGGGTTGGGGAGTGGGCCCCTGTTCACTCTGCTGGGGGGGCAGAGTAGCACCTCTGTTTGACCACAGCTGAGGCCATGCAGGGGAACAACTCGGAGAGGAGTGAGATGGAAGCAGAGAAGAGGGGGGAAAAAAGGCACTACTAATGTCAATGAATTGTAAAAGCTGAAATGTAGCAACAGCAAAACCACGTGACAGCCAACGCACGCGCCAGCAGGTACGATTCCCCGACTCCATTCACACCGGTCCCAGCAAAGCCTGCGGAACGCACACATACGTACACACGGACACACGTACACAGACACACGTGCACACAAGTACAGCACTCAGTGAAACACACACAGGCACACACGCAGGCACCCACAGGGACAAGCACACAAATATACACACACACACACACACACAAATACACACACACACACACACACACAAATATACACACACACACACACAAATATACACACACACACACAAATATACACACACACATACACAGACACACACACACACAAATACACACACACACAAATATACACACACACACACAAATATACACACACACAAATACACAGACACACACACACAGATATGCATGCACAGGCACACACATGGATACATGCAGACACACACATACGGACACATACACACACACGTGGAGACACATACTGACACACACAGATGCTGACGCACACACGTGCGCAGTCAAGCACTCAGACACACATGGACCCGCACGCCGACACACATACACAGACACGCTCACACCGACACGTACGCATAGACTGATGCTGACACACACATACACGCATGTGGAGACACGCATTGACACACTAGCAGACACACACACGGACACGCACGCTGACACACACGCACGCTGACACACACGCATAGTCACGCTCTGTCCAGTCGCTGTCGTGGCAGCTCCGCGAAAACTGTGCCTATTTTTTAACTTGCATGTTCTTTTTCAATTTATTTCTAAGTTCTATCTCCCTAGTACTAACAAAGTATGGCAGGGAAACTCTCTTAAATCTAAACTCTAGCGCAAACGGAGACCTTTTAAACGCTGTACTTACCGATCCAGAGTGGCCAGCAGAGATCAACAGAGAGCGCCGCGGCAACAACAGTGGGAGCGTGGCTACAAGGAAAACCCGGAGAAAACATCGGGGTAAGCGGGGGGGGGATTCAGAATAGGCTGAGAGCCCAAGCCTTTCGTCCTCCTCTGCCCAGCATTCTTCTGGCGAACGTCCAGTCCCTGGAGAACAAGCTGGATGAGGGTCAGATTCCAGCAGGACATAAGGAACTGCAACATCCTCTGCCTTACTGAAACATGGCTGACCTCACTGATTCCGGATCAGGTAATCTGCCCAACCGAGTCCTTCACTGTCCACCGTGCTGACAGAACAGAAGCATCTGGGAAATCCAGGGGTGGAGGAGTCTGCTTCATGACCAATAACAACTGGTGCAACCCTGGAAATATCAAGATGCTTTCCCATTCCTGCTCGCACCTGACGATCTCGTGCCGCCCATTCTACCTTCCCCGGGAGTTTGGCTCAGTGATCGTCACAGCCGTCTACATTCCACCGCAGGCGGACACCGACGTGGCACTATCGGCCCTACACGATGTGCTATGTCGACATCAAGACAAGAACCCAGATGCGGCTATGGTGGTGGCTGGAGATTTTAATAAATCAAATCTCAAGAAGGTCATGCCCAACTTCTACCAACACATCACGTGTGCCACCAGGGGGGGAGAGAACATTGGACCACTGCTATACGCCGTTCCGGAAGGGCTACAAGGCCCTCCTCTAGGAAAATCTGACCACGCTGCCATTTTCCTGCTGCCGGAATATAAACAGAGGATAGTTCGGGAAGCGGTAGAGACGAGGGACGTAAAGCGGTGGTCCGACCAGTCAGAGGCCATGCTGCAAGATGCACTGAGCGATGTCGACTGGAATATGTTCCAAGCAAGTTCCAGTGACGTCAGTGAGTTCGCGGAAGCAGTCACGGACTTCAACGTAACAATAGCCGACAACATCGTCCCCACGGTAAGGGTAAGCACCTTTCCGAATCAAAAACCCTGGGTAGACATGTCCGCTCGTGTGGCCTTGAATGCTCGCACCGCTGCCTACAACTCGGGCCTGGCATCAGGAAACATGGACGTCTACAAGGCAGAGTCCTACCGACTGCGAAGGGCGGTGAAGGACGCAAAGAGAAGGTACAGAGACAAGATGGAGTCACAGATGGAGCAGCAGGACACCAGAAGCCTGTGGCAGGGGCTACGGACTGTAACCAACTACCGAAGCACCCCTCCCTCATCCGCAAGTGCCAGCACCTTCATAGCTGATGACCTGAACTCCTTCTACGCTCGTTTCGAGACGGGCAACATCACCCCAGGTTTGCCGACTAACGACAATACCGCCAGCGGGCTGGCTACCGAAGCTGAAGGGAGGAGTGTGCACACATTCTCGCTGTCCGAGCACGACGTGAGGAGGGCTCTGACACGGGTGAACACGAGGAAAGCTGCAGGCCCCGATGGCATCTCGGGGCGAGTACTCAAGTCCTGTGCTACGCAGCTAGCTCCGGTGCTCACTACAATATTCAACCTCTCCCTGGACAAGTCCGTGGTCCCTGCCTGCTTCAAAAAATCCATCATTGTACCGGTACCATTAAATGCCTCCCCAGCCTGTCTGAATGACTACCGTCCGGTGGCCCTTACCTCGGTAGTCATGAAATGCTTTGAGAGGCTGGTGAAGAAACACATCTGTGCCTTCCTCCCTCGGAACATGGACCCGTTGCAGTTCGCATACCGTCCGAACAGATCCACGGACGATGCGGTCTCCCAGGTCTTGCACACCGCTCTCTCCCATCTGGACAGCCAGAAGGGGGGCTGTGTGAGGATGCTGTTCATAGACTACAGTTCAGCCTTCAACACGATAGGCCCCACCAGACTGGCCGGGAAGCTACTGGAATTGGGGCTCAACACCTCCCTGTGTGCCTGGGTCCTGGACTTTCTCACCGCCAGGCCCCAGGTAGTCAAGATGGGAGGGAATACATCGGAAGTCTCTCACCCTGACCACAGGATCCCCCCAGGGTTGCGACCTCAGCCCCCTATTGTACTCCCTGTACACACATGACTGTGTGGCCAGGTTCAGCTCCAACTCTATAATCAAGTTTGCTGATGACACTGTGGTGGTGGGCCTGATCTCAGACAATGATGAGAAGGCCTACCGGGAGGTGGCTGATCTGGCACTCTGGTGTTAGGATAACAGCCTCCTCTTGAACATCAAAAAAACTAAGGAGCTGATCGTGGACATTAGGAGGGCACATCATCCGAGGACGTACACTCCATTGAGGATAAATGGGGATCCTGTGGATAGGGTGAGCTGTTTTAAATACCTGGGTCCACATCACAGAGGATCTGACATGGACATCACACGCTGCAGCACTGGTGAGTAAGGCAATGCAGAGCCTTTACCATCTCAGGCAATTGAGGAAATTCATAGTGTCTCCAGTCCTTCTACTCAGCGGCTGTGGAAAGCATCTTGTCTGGGAACATTACCATCTGGTTCGGCAATTGCTCTGCCCAGGACAAGAAGGCTCTGCAGTGAGTATTGCGTTCAGCCGAACGCACTATGGGAACTACACTCACCCCCCTGCAGGAACTATACATCAGAAGGTGCAAATCCAGAGCCAGCAAGATCATGGGAGACCCCTTCCACCCCAGCAACGGACTGTTCCAGCTGCTACAGTCAGGCAAACGCCTCTGTTGCCATGCTGTGAGAACGGAAAGGATGAGGAGTTTCTTCCCAGAGGCCATTAGGACACACACACACACACACACACTAATGCGCACACATAGACATGGATGCTGACACACACACACACACACAGACACACTTGGGCACAGACACACCCGCACATGCTAACACACACACGTGCACACACTCACGCTGACACACACGCAGACACTGTCAGGAATCTCGGCAGTGAGCGTTGGGAAAGAAAGAGAGAGAGAGAGAGAGAGAGAGAGAGCGCACAAGCGGGGGGTGGGTGGGGGGTGGTGGGGGGGGGGGCAGGCAGGCAGACAGGAAGAATGAAAGAAGCCGTACCCGTAACTGAATGTCCGTGGGCGGGTCCCGGCCGTCACGTCAGGAGGGGGGAGGTCGGCAATGGTTTCCAGCGAAGGATAGTGGGAGAGGTGATGGAAGCAGTGAGAGTGGGTGCAGGAGGAGGATGCGGTGGGCCCAAACACGTCGGAACAGGGGCACGAGTAGGAAAGGCTTCGCATACGGCGGAGAGATGCCCTGTTGCTCCACTGAAGTGATTCACAGCCCGGGCCAGCGTTAAACCCTTCTACCAACCTCTGTGATGGTGCCGTGTGCTGGCCCTCCACCTGGCGCTGGCGAACCGATGGGTGAGCACTGAGAGAGGCTGCGGGCGAGAGAGAGAGAGAGAGAGAGAGTTAGAGCCAGGGGAAGGTCCACCCGCCCGTCACCCCAGCCGCTGACCGCCCAGTGAGCAGCGCGGCCTGAGGGCTGGCCGGACTGACCACTGGGCAGCTGCAGGACACAGGACAGGGAGCTGCCAGCTGACCACACACACGCACACACGCACGCACGCACGCACGCACGCACGCACACACGCACACACACACACACACACACACACACACACACACACACACACAGTGCTGGAGGAACCTAGTGACTTGGAACAGCTTCTGTGGAAGCCACGGGGTCAACGGTTCCTGTCCGCACATTTCTTCAGCCAGCCCCTCCTCCTCTGCTGCCATTCCCACTGTCCGGCTGACATTCCCACTGACATTCCCGCTGACATTCCCACTGCCCGCCCCACTGTCGTTCCCACTGTCGGGCTCACATTCCCACTGCCATTCCCACAGTCCGGCTGACATTCCCACCGCCACTCCCACTGTCCGGCTGACATTGCCGCTGACATTCCCACTGTCGTTCCCACTGTCTGGCTGACATTCCCACTGCCATTCCCACAGTCCAGCTGACATTCCCACAGTCCGGCTAACATTCCCACTGACATTCCCACTGTCCGGCCAACATTCCCACTGCCATTCCCACTGTCCGGCTGCCATTCCCACTGTCGTTCCCACTGTCCGGCTCACATTCCCTTTGCTCTCCTGCTGTTTGACCAGTGTGAGGAGGGGTCCCGAGCTACACCGTTGCATGTCCGCCCGCTTCCACAGAGGCTGCCGGCCCCACTGGCTTTCTCCAGCACTGTGCGGCTGATTCAGGCTCGGGGGCACAGCTGGCAGGCTCCCCTCACACACCCTGGCGACCAGGGGCATGATCCCTGCTCTGGGCAAGGCTGGCAATGCCGGCGGGAGGCGGGAGCGGGGAGAAGGGGCTGTCGTCCCAGTGCCCATCCCTCCCACACACAACAAACCACAAGTGGCAGGAGCGACAGGCAAGGATTAGACGTGGCCCCATTTGTCCTGAAGTAGCAGCTGTTAACCACAAGGGGGGGTTAGACCAGACAGCGGCACCTTCACCTCGGCTCACGGGCTGGCCAAGGGTCACAGAGAGGGGGGGGGAGGGGGGGGGGGGGAGAAGTGGAGTGGGGAGGGGAGGGCGGGGGGGGGGGGGGGGGGGGGGGGGGGGGGGGGGGGGGGGGGGGGGGGGGGGGGAGAGGGGGGGGGGGGGGGAGGGGGGGGGAGGGGGAGGGGGGGGGAGAGAGAGAGGGGGCACAGAGGGGGAGGGGGGTGGGAGACGGGGGGAGACAGCCGGGGAGATGAGAGAGGAGGGAGAGGTGGGAGAGGAGGGGGGGTGAGAGAGGGGGGGAGAATGGGAGAGAGAGAGGAATGGATTAGAATGGGAGAGATGGATTGGGAGAGGAAAGGAGAGCGAGGGAGAGAGGGAGAGAGAAAGGAAGAGGGGGAGGAAAGAGAGGAGAGAGGAGGAGTTATGACAGAAGAGGGGCGGTGGGAGGAGAGGTAGGTGTCTCCAGGAGGGGGGGGTGAGAGGAGAGGGGTGAGGGGTGAGGCAGGAGGTGGTGAGGGAAGCTGACACATCCCAGAGCGGGGGGGGGGGGGGGGGGGGGGGGGGGGGGTAGGGGGGGTGTGTGTTGAGCGGTGGGATTAGCCTGTAATCCGGTAACCCGGCGACAGTGGTGGAGTTGCTGGGTAGTCAGCGACATGGGGGAAAGATGCTTTGTACCCGCTGTAGGCAGTGACCGAGGGTCCCTGTACCGACCCTCCCTCCCTCCTACCCCCTCCCCTCCTCGCTCCCTCTCTGCCACTGCTCCCCCCCCCCACCGCTACCCTCCCCGGCCCACTCGTGTGTGGGCTCGTGTGAAACAAACTGCCCCGGTGTCCAGATAGCAACCACAACGTTACAACTAGTGCCCTCCTCCAACCTACCCTGGCTTGTTCCATCCACACCTCTGACGGTTCGCTCCCTCAGTCTCCTAAACTCCAGGCAATGACACAGCTAGTGCATTAGCTGCAGCCTGTCCACCTCAAGCACAAGCCCACCCTTCATGTGGCCACCACTCCACACAAGGATCCACGTCTAGTCTGACCAGTGTCTGGTAAAGTCTAAAACATGCCTACAAGTCCTATCAGGGACACATGACAATAAACTCTCTTGAATCTTGCATCATGTCCCAGCCTGTGAAGGCAAGGGAGCCACATGCCTCCCTGTCCACCTTCTCGTTGTGTAATAAGGCTCACACAAAGTGATAAGAATCCAAAGTCCTTTATTAGCTACTCTGCAGAGGTAACCTCATCTCAGCATGCGTATGTAGTCTAAGAGCGAGAGAAAGCGTGCAAGAGAGAGAGTGAGAGAGTTCTCTAATAAGCCTGTGAGTGGAGTGACTCTAATCTACACCTCCACCTGTGTTGCCACTGTCAGCGAACAGTCCACCTGAATCCCACCATCTCTCTGTTCATCGACATTCCTTGCTGAGCTATCTTTACTAAGCATCTTGACTTGGAAAAGTGTATTGGCTTGTCCTTGCCACGACTAAACTCCACCTGCCGGCCGTTCCACCCTATCTCCACGCCGCTGTGGTTTTCCTCACCAACTCTCTCGTCACGTGCATGCTGAACGTGCCTGGTTAGTATTATGACAATAGACAATAGGTGCAGGAGTAGGCCATTCGGCCCTTTGAGCTAGCACCGCCATTCAATGTGATCATGGCTGATCATCCACAATCAGTACCCCGTTCCTGCCTTCTCCCCATATCCCCTGACTCCGTTATCTTTCAGAGCCCTATCTAACTCTCTCTTGAAAGCATCCAGAGAACTGGCCTCCACCGCCCTCTGAGGCAGAGAATTCCACAGACTCACAACTCTCTGTGAGAAAAAGAGTTTCCTTGTCTCCGTTCTAAATGGCTTACCCCTTATTCTTAAACTGTGGCCCCTGGTTCTGGACTCCCCCAACATCGGGAGCATGTTTCCTGCCTCCAGTGTGTCCAAGCCCTTAACAATCTTATATGTTTCAATAAGATCCCCTCTCATCCTAAACTCCAGAGTGTACAAACCCAGCTGCTCCATTCTCTCAGCATATGACAGTCCCGCCATCCCGGGAATTAACCTTGTAAACCTACGCTGCACTCCCTCAATAGCAAGAATGTCCTTCCTCAAATTAGGGGACCAAAACTGCACACAATACTCCAGGTGTGGTCTCACCAGGGCTCTGTACAACTGCAGAGTTATTCTTAAACTGTGACGCCTATTGTCTATTGAATGATGAGGAGGAGAGTTAGGTAGAGCTCTCAGGGCTAGCGGAGTGGAGAGATTCTGAGCTCGATTAGCCTGGACATCTGGTGTATTCCGTGAGCCATTCCCGGGCGTGAAGGGCTGGCGTCTGACCCATCTCTCCCTGTGGTCCCGGGCACTAGCTACAGCGGGTGAGGAAGCTCGGCATGCCCTGGTTTGGTGAGCAGGAGTGACGATTAGGGAACAAAAGGAGACATGTATATATGTAATGCCAAACCCGTGGAGCTCCATGTCGACAGACTGTCTATGGGTGTCCGGGAGCGGTCAGTAACTCTGTGATCCATTAACCATGCCATATCTGGTCCCAAACAATCCATGGAAAAAAACACCAACATGTTCACACAACACAGTCATTAGTTCATGAGTAGAATCAGGCCATTCGGCCCATCAAGTCTACTCCGCCATTCAATCCATCTTTCCCTCTCAACCCCATTCTCCTGCCTTCTCCCCATAACCCCTGACACCCGCACTAATCAAGATTCTGTCTATCTCTGCCTTAAAAAAAATCCACTGACTTGTGGCCTCCACAGCCGTCTGTGGCAACGAATTCCACAGATTGCCATAGAGGGAGTGCAGAGACGGTTCACCAGACTGATTCCTGGGATGTCAGGACTGTCTTATGAAGAAAGACTGGATAGACTTGGTTTATACTCTCTAGAATTTTGGAGATTGAGAGGGGATCTTATAGAAACTTACAAAATTCTTAAGGGGTTGGACAGGCTAGATGCAGGAAGATTGTTCCCGATGTTAGGGAAGTCCAGGACAAGGGGTCACAGCTTAAGGATAAGGGGGAAATCCTTTAAAACCGAGATGAGAAGAACTTTTTTCGCACAGAGAGTGGTGAATCTCTGGAACTCTCTGCCACAGAGGGTAGTTGAGGCCAGTTCATTGGCTATATTTAAGAGGGAGTTAGATGTGGCCCTTGTGGCTAAGGGGATCAGGGGGTATGGAGAGAAGGCAGGTACGGGATACTGCATTGGATGATCAGCCATGATCATATTGAATGGCGGTGCAGGCTCGAAGGGCCGAATGGCCTACTCCTGCACCTAATTTCTATGTTTCTATTCACCACCCTGACTAAATAAATTTCTCCTCATCTCCTTCCTAAAGGAACGTCCTTTAATTCTGAGGCTGTGAGTCCTAGACTCTCCAACTAGTGGAAACATCCTCTCCACATCCACTCTATCCAGGCCTTTCACTATTCTGTACGTTTCAATGAGGTCCCCCCCTCATTCTTCTAAGCTCCAGCGAGTACAGTCCCAGTGCCGACAAACACTCATCATAGGTTAACCCACTCATTGCTGCAATAATTCTGGTAAACCTCCTGTGGACCCTCTCCAGAGCCAGCACATGCCGTGCAAGTCAACCCAGCATGGCACGCTGCCCCCTAGACAAGCCACACGCAGAAACACAGCACACTAGCCTAGCTCAATAACTTAGACAAAAATGCTGGAGAGACTCAGCGGGTGAGGAGGCATCTATGGAGCGAAGGAATAGTTGACATTTCAGGTCGAGACCCTTCTTCAGACTGATGTGGGATGCGGGGGGTGGGAAGAAGAAAGGAAGAGGCGGAGACAGTGGGCTGTGGGAGAGCTGAGAAGGGGAGGGGAAGGAGGGAGAAAGCAAGGACTACCTGAATTTGGAGAAGTCAATGTTCATACCGCTGGGGTGTAAACTACCCAAGCAAAATATGAGGTGCTGCTCCTCCAATTTACGGTGGGCCTCACTCTGGCCATGGAGGAGGCCCAGGACAGAAAGGTCGGTTTCGGAATGGGAGGGGGAGTTGAAGTACTGAGCAGGTTGGCTAATGCAAACCGAGCGGAGGTGTTGGGTGAATGGATGAACCTCTGCCGCACCTGGAAAGATTGAGCAGTCTCACCCATTTCTCCAGCATTTTTGTCTACCATCGGTTTTTCCAGCATCTGCAGTTCGGTCTTAAACAGCTCAGTAACTTGGTCACTGGGCACAAGGATCAGGACTGAGACAGGCATCTATCTCATCATTTAATGTGTCAATGAAAGCAGAACATTATTGCTTCACCCGCCCCAGTATTGACACTATCAACATAGCTCAATCTGATAAAGAGTCACATCGCATGGAAGCAGACCCTTCAGCCCAACTCGACCCTGCTAACCAAAATGCCCCATCTACACAATCTGCCCGTGTTGGTCCCATATCCCTCTAAACATTACCTATCCATGTTGGCAATAGACAATAGGTGCAGGAGTAGGGCATTCGGCCCTTCGAGCCAGCACCGCCATTCAATGTGATCATGGCTGATCATCCCCAATCAGTACCCCGTTCCTGCCTTCCCCCCATATCCCCTGACTCCGCTATCTTTAAGAGCCCTGTCTAGCTCTCTCTTGAAAGTATCCAGAGAACCGGCCATGTACCTGTCCAAATGTCTTTGACATGTCGTTATATAGTACCTGTGTCAATCATCTCCTCTGTCAACTCATTCAATATAACTACGTCAAGACCCCCCCCCCGAGTTGAAAATCTGCCCCTCTGGTTCCAATTAAATCTTTCCCCTCTCATGTATAACCTCGGCCCTCCGGTTCTTGAACCCTTACCCAGGCAAAGACACTGTGTATTCACCCAATCTATTCCTCTCATGGTTTTATACACCTCTATAAGATCACCCCTCATCCTCCTGCGTCCAAGGCCCAGCCTCACTTTCTCTCTCTGTAGCTCAGGCCCTCGAGTCCTGGCACCATCCTTGTAAATGTTTAGTTTAGTTTAGCGATACAGCGCGGAAACAGGCCCTTCGGCCCAAAAGTCCGTGCCGACCAGCGACCCCCCCCCCCCCCCCCCCCGTACACTAACCTACACACACTAGGGACAATTTGCATCTATACCAAGCCAATTAATTTGCAAACCTGTACGTCTTTGGAGCGTGGGAGGAAACCAACACGGTCACGGGGAGAACGTACAAACTCCACACAGACAGCACCCGTAGTCAGGATCAACTGTGCAGCAGCAACTCTACCGCCGCGCCACCCAATTCTCTACATGCTTCCAGCCTAACGGCATCTTTAATGTCCTGAGACTGTGGGGATTGGCAAAATGAAGGCAGCTATTGATTTGTGGAAATGAAGGAGAATGGTGACTTACATTGGAGGGTGACGGGAGTCACCAGTTCCTCCTCCATATCATCCAGGTCATCGGTGAGGATGAAGTGTGTCGGCGTGGATCGGGATTGTCCAAGCCAGCTTGGATCCATGTTCAGCACGGCGTGGAGCGCACTGATCCCGGGGTTGTTCACGATCTGGAACTTACACAGCATCTCCACTTGCTGCCAGCGGTGGAGCCGTTCCCGCAGGGCCGCTGTCACCTCACTCAGCGACTGTCTGTGATAGAGAGAGAGGGGCAGCTGGTCATGGGTGCCCCCCGCACACCCACACCTCCCCACCACCCACACCTCCCCCACCCCCACCCCCCACCCCCACAGAGCCACCGTTACCTCCCTCAGCGACTGTCTGTGATAGAGAGAGGGGGCAGCTGGTCATGGGGTGCATATACACTGGCACCCAGCCACACCTCCCCACCCCCACCCCCCGCACCCCACAGAGCCACCGTCACCTCACTCAGCGACTGTCTGTGATAGAGAGAGAGGGGCAGCTGGTCATGGGGTGCATATACACTGGCACCCCCATCACCCTCCCCACCACCCCACAGAGCCCACCCCCACCCCACAGAGCCCACCGTTACCTCACTCGCGCGGACTGTCTGTGATAGAGAGAGGGGGGCAGCTGGTCATGGGGTGCATATACCCCCGCACCCCCCACACCATCCCCACCGCCCACACACCTCCCCACCCCCCCCCGCACCCCACAGAGCCACCGTTACCTCCACTGTCTTGATAGATAGAGGGGGGCAGCTGGTCATGGGGTGCATATACCCCCGCACACCCACACCTCCCCACCCCCCACCCCCACCCCACAGAGCCACCGTCACTCACTCAGCGACTGTCTGTGATAGAGAGAGACAGCTCACCATGGGGTCCATATACCCCCGCACCCCAACCCCCCCCCCCCCCACCCCCGCGGGCCATCACCTCACCCAGTGGTAAGGCCGCTCACACCCCCCCCACCCCCCCCCCCCCCCCCCCCCCCCACCCCCGTAACACGCCTGCCCAGGGAGGTCCCCACAGACCTATCCCCCTCCACCCCGTGCCATTCCACCCCCTCCTCCTACCCGGCCCCCAGAAGCTGCAGAAACCCCTTACACACAATCGCCCGATCCCAGGCCATCCCCATACCCAACCCCAGGGCTGGTTCAACCCCATTCTCGTGCCTTCTCCCCACAACTCCTGACACCCGTACTAATCAAGAATCTATCTATCTCTGCCTTAAAAATATCCACTGACTCGGCCTCCACAGCCGTCTGTGGCAAAGAATTCCACAGATTCACCACCCACTGACTAAAGAAATTCCTCCTCTTCTCCTCCCTAAAGGAACGTCCTTTAATTCTGAGGCTCCAGTGGAAACATTCTCTCCACATCCACTCTATCCAAGCCTTTCGCTATTCTGTACGTTTCAATGAGGTCCCCCCCCCCTCATCCTTCTAAACTCCAGTGAGTACAGGCCCAGGGTCGACAAACGCTCATCAGAGGTTAACCCACTCATTCCTGGGGCCATTCTGGTAAACCTCCTCTGGACCCTCTCCACAGACCCAGCACCTCCTTCCTCGGGTGTGGGGCCCACAAGTGCCGCTTTAAATCTGCTCGGTGCTTACTTTGCGGCGAGGATTTTGTGATCGACGTCGTCCAGTGAGGAGCTGTGCGCTACGTGGAATGTCCCAAACAAGGTGTTCCTCTTTTTCTTGATCTTCTCTGCCTGTAGATGGGGAACGAGACAGAGGTGTTTTAGTATCACCAGAACCCCAGCAATTCATTAATTACTTGGAGCAGCACAACTGGTCTCTAAACACAATGATAAACACCAACAAACTTCAGTATATATATATATATACATATACCCCCAAGTCTATGTAGCTCAGAGCCTATTTGGAAGTTGTCTTATGGATGCTGACCATGGGTGTGTCCAGGGTGCTATTCCTTATATGGAGGACGCCTGTGCGTGACTTTGTTTAACGTTGGGGAGACTGGTGCACAGACAGCAACCCCACAGTCCTTGACAGATCTGGGTCAGGATCCAGTGGCATGGAGTCCAAGACGACCGGAGACCCTTTTCTGCTACAGGACAGGTAGCGTCTCTGGAGAGAAGGAATGGGCGACGTTTTGGGTCGAGACCCTTCATCAGACTATGATCATGTCATTGTAATCCAATAATTGTGATCATGTACTGTCTTTCCGCTGATTGTTAGCAAGCACCAAAAGCTTTTCACTGTACCTCGGTACACGTGACGATAAACTAAACAGATTGTTTTGTTTGTATATTAATCCATAGTTATGGAGTTATTCTGGAGAAAAGAACCAGGTGACATTTCAGGTCGGAACCCTTACGACCGGAAACGTCACCTATCCATGTTCTCCACAGATGCTGCCTGACCCGCTGAGTTACTCCAGCACTCTGTGAAACGTCACCTATCCAATTGATTTGTGCGCGTGTCAGAGGTTATGGGGACACGGCAGGAGAAAGGGGTTAGGAGGGAGAGATAGATCAGTAATGATTGAATGGCGGAGTAGACGTGATGGGCCGAATGGCCTAATTCTACTCCTATCATTTATGACCTTATGACATGATCTAGACAGACAGGTGGGCAAGACATTGAATATAGCCAGAGTCACACAGCATGGACACTAGCCCTTCGGCCCATGCTACCCATATCAGCCCAGATTGAATGGTGGAGTAGACGATGGGGCGAATGGCCTGGATGTGCTGCTGTCATCCATGGGCATGAAGACTGGGGTGGAAGATTGCAACCTTCACTGGTTCGACTAATGCAATCAACTCGACGAGCACAAACGGAAGATCAAATAGAACAAGTTGTCCAACAAGTTTAGGCTGTGCACGCCACACGATAGAAGAAGAAGCATGAAGACTCACCCCTTCCTTGGCAATATAGAGCTGCCGCTCGGCACTCTGCTTCTTGATGTTGTAGTACTGGACTTCCACCTCGTGTGTGAGCTGCAGCCACTTCTGCAGGCTGTCGGGCGGCGACCAGCTGCCCCGTGACTCCAGCTCCTTCTCCGCCTTCTTCAGCGCCATGCGGACCTGAGGGAGACAGCTCACTGTTTCATTTCCCAGCGTCTGTCTGTCTGTGTGTCGTGCTGCCCCACTCCCTGGTCCCAGACGCTCCCCCCGCTCCACACCCTCGCCCTCCACCACCCACCCACCCACCCACGCAAAGCACCCGAGGCTGGGGGGAACACAGCGGCTCCGGCAGCCTCTATGGAGGGAGGGAACAGATAGAAACATAGAAAATAGGTGCAGGAGGAGGCCATTCGGCCCTTCGAGCCAGCACCGCCATTCAATGTGATCATGGATGATCATCCAACTCAGTATCCTGTACCTGCTTTCTCTCCATACCCCCTGATCCCTTCAGCCACAAGGGCCACATCTGACTCCCTCTTAAATATAGCCAATGAACTGGCCTCAACTATTTTCTGTGGCAGAGAATTCCACAGATTCACCACTCTCTGTGTGAAAATTTATTTTCTCATCTCGGTCCTAAAAGATTTCCCCCTTATCCTTAAACTGTGACCCCTTGTTCTGGACTTCCCCAACATCGGGAACAATCTTCCTGCATCTAGCCTGTCCAACCCCTTAAGAATTTTGTAAGTTTCTATAAGGTTCCCCCCTCAACCTTCTAAATTCCAGCGAGTACAAGCCGAGTCCATCCAGTCTTTCTTCATTTGAAAGTCCTGCCATCCCAGGAATCAGTCTGGTGAACCTTCTCTGTACTCCCTGTATGGCAAGAATGTCTTTCCTCAGATTAGGAGACCAAAACTGTACGCAATACTCCAGGTGTGGTCTCACCAAGACCCTGTACAACTGCAGATGTCCGCTCAGGACCCTTCCTCAAGCACTGTGTATGGTCCCTCACTACTCTGCCATCTTGTTTGTGGTGTGTTCAAGAGCTGGGTCCTTGCCCCCCTACCCCCGTCTCTCTGCCTCACCCCCACGTCCTCCCCTTGCCCACTTCCTATCACCCCCTCCTCCCCCCCATCACCCCCCCTCCTCCCCCCATCACCCCCCCCCCCTCCTCCCCCATCACCCGCCCTCCTCCCCACATCACCCCCCTCCTGCCCCATCACCCCCTCCTCCCCACATCACCCCCCTCCCCCCATCACCCCCCTCCACCCACATCACCCCCACCTGCACCCCCCTCCTGCCCCACCACTCACCCCCCTCCTCCCCACTCACCCCCCCTCCTCCCCCATCACCCCCTCCGCCCCACCAATCCCCCCCTCCTGCCCCATCCCCCTAGCCCCCCCTCCCCCCATCACCCCCTCCTCCCCCATCACCCCCCCCCCTCCCCCCACATCCCCCCCTCCTCCCCCATCACCCCCTCCTCCCCACATCACCCCCTCCTGCCCATCACCCCCTCCTCCCCACATCACCCCCCTCCTCCCCCATCACCCCCTCCTCCCCACATCACCCCCTCCTCCCCCATCACCCCCTCCTCCCCACATCACCCCTCCTCCCCTCCCCCCATCACCCCCTCCTCCCCACATCCCACCCCCTCCTCCCCCATCATCCCCCCTCCTCCCCCCCCCATCCACCCCCCCTCCCCACATCTTCCCCCCCCTCCTCCCCCATCACCCCTCCTCCCCCTCCTCTCCCCCCCTCCCTCCCCCCCTCACCCCATCCTCCCCCTCCTCCCCCCCATCACCCCCTCCTCCCCACACACCCCCTCCTCCCCCATCTCCCCCTCCTCCCCCATCCTCCCCCCTCCCTCCCCCATCTCACCCCCTCCCTCCCCCCACATCTTCTTACCCTCCTCCCCCATCCTCCCCACCTCCCCCCCCTCCTCCCCCCCCTCCCCCATCTACCTCCTCCCCCCCTCCCCCCTGCTCCCCCCATCCCCCCCTCCTCCCCACATCTCCCCCTTCTCCCCCCCCCTCCTTCCTATCCCCCCTCCTCCCCCATCACCCCTCCTCCCCACATCCTCCCCCCTCCTCCCCACAGATCCCCCCGCCCCCATTACCCCTCCCCACCTCCCCCCACTCTCCCCCCCCCCCTTTTCCCCCATCCCCCCTCCCCGCATTCTCCCATCATACCCCACCTCCCCACATCTCCCCCCGCCTCCCCATCCCCCCTCTTTCCCCCATCACCCCCTCCTCCCCCATCACCCCCTCCCTTCTCCCCTCACATCTCCCCCTCCCCCCCTTCGACCCCTCCTCCTCCTCCCTCTCCCTCTCCTCAACCACCCTCCCCTCCCCCATCTCCCCCCTCCCCCCTCCTCCCCCCCTCCTCCCCACTTTATCTCCCCCCGCCTCTTTCCCCCTCCCTTTACCCCACCCTCCTCCCCCCCCTCTACCCCCTCCTCTCCCCATCACCCCCCCTCCTCCCCATCTCCCCCTCCTCCCCACCATCACCCCCCTCCTTTTCCCATTCACCCCCCCTCCCCCTCTCAGCACCCCCCCCCCCTCCCACCCCACACCCCACCCCCCCCTCCCCCCCCCCCACCTGACTCCGCCCCACATCACCCCCCTCCTCCCCCTTCTCCCCCCCACCCCTCCCCACATCTCCCCCTCTCCTCCCATTCCATCGTCCCCCCTCCTCCCCCATCTTCCCCCCTCCGGCCACATCACCCCCTCCCCCCCCAGCACCCCCCCTCCCCCCCATCCTCCCCCCCCCATCACCCCCCCCCTGCCCCATCCCCCTCCGACCTCCTCCCCCCATTCACCCCCGCTCCTCTTCCCATTACCCCCCCCCTCTCCCCTATTCCCCCTTCCTGCCCCATCACCACACCCCCCTCACCCCTCTCCTCCCCCCCATCACCTCCCTCCTGCCCCACAAATCACACCCCGCCTGAACCCCCGCCTCCCCCCCGATCACCCCCCCGGGGCTCTCCTCTCTATTCCCCATCCTCCGTCCTCTCCACTTCACCTCCTCTCCATTCTCCTCACCACTCCCCCCCCCCAGCACCCCCCCCCCCCCCCCGGATTGTCCTCTGTCTGCGTTGCCCCTCCCCTCCCCTCCCCCCCCGCACCCCAGTGGTGGTCCCCTGGCTGTCACCCCTTACCCCTACATTCCCCACCCCTCCCCAGTGCCGGTCTCTGTCTCCGCCCTCCCCGGGGCTGGTCTCTACCCCTCCCCCCTTGTGGCCCGTCTCTCTCTCCCCCCCGTTGTCCCCGCCAGCCAGTACCTGGTCCTAGTGAAACGTACAACTCCCACCTGTTCCAACTCCTCCTCGGCGTATTTCTGTCGGCTCAGCTGGTTGACGGTCCCCTCGCGGAGCTCCCGCAGCCGCTGGGCCTCCTGCTTGGCCGCATTGATCTCGTCCCGCAGCTTCTGCTCCAGGTTCACCTTCTCCACCTCCACCGAGCGGTGCTCCTCCTGTGCCTTCAGCAGCCTGCCGGGGGGGGGGGTCAGTGTCAGGGTGATACTGGGGTACAGCACACACGAGCGACACCCGGCCCACACTCACACTGATAGCAGCCGAGCATGGGCGTGGGGTTTGGGGCGGTGGCACCAGGGGCAGTGGCAGCAACGTTACACAGACTGTCCCCTGACTGGCAGCAGCCGGTGGGAGAGAGAGTAGCAGGGGGCACAGTGTGGTACAGCACCCACTGTCTCCCCTCTCACACGGACAACAGCTGGCCAGGGCGAGCGTCAGTGCCGCAGCACCCTGGGGTGCCAGGCTGCGGGTGGGTGTGAGCACACTGGGGTGGGATCTCACTTCTCCTGCAGGTCATGCAGGTTCTGCTCAGCCTTCTGCAGCCCCTCCAGGTCCATCATCCACTTCATGTGCTCCTGGGGTGCCAGGCTGCGGGCGGGTGTGAGCACCCTGGGGTGCCAGGCTGCGGGGGGGTGTGAGCACCCTGGGGTGCCAGGCTGCGGGCGGGTGTGAGCACCCTGGGGTGCCAGGCTGTGGGTGGGTGCCAGAGCACCCTGGGGTGCCAGGCTGTGGGTGGGCGTGAGCACCCTGGGGTGCCAGGCTGCGGGTGGGTGTGAGCACCCTGGGGTGCCAGGCTGCGGGGTGGGTGTGAGCACCCTGGGGTGCCAGGCTGCGGGTGGGTGTGAGCACCCTGGGGTGCCAGACTGCGGGTGGGTGTGGGCACCCTGGGGTGCCAGACTGCGGGTGGGTGTGGGCACCCTGGGGTGCCAGACTGCGGGTGGGTGCGAGCACCCCGGGGTGCCAGGCTGCGGGTGGGTGTGAGCACCCTGGGGTGCCAGGCGTGGGGTGGGTGTGAGCACCCTGGGGTGCCAGGCGTGGGGTGGGTGTGAGCACCCTGGGGTGCCAGGCTGCGGGTGGGTGTGAGCACCCTGGGGTGCCAGGCTGCGGGTGGGTGTGAGCACCCTGGGGTGCCAGACTGCGGGTGGGTGTGGGCACCCTGGGGTGCCAGGCTGCGGGTGGGTGTGAGCACCCTGGGGTGCCAGGCTGCGGGTGGGTGTGAGCACCCTGGGGTGCCAGGCTGCGGGTGGGTGTGAGCATCCTGGGGTGCCAGGCTGCGGGTGGGTGTGAGCACCCAGGGGTGGGCTCTCACCTCTCCTGCAGGTCGTGCAGGCTCTGCTCAGCCTTCTGCAGCCCCTCCAGGTCCTTCATCATCCGCTTCATGTGCTCCTTGGAGTAGCGGTTCTGGATGTAGGCAAACCAGCAGCCACCCACACCAATCACAATGGACACCACCAGCATGAAGTCCTTCAGGTGGTTGTGGCGGGTCACTGCAACACACACACACACAGAGAGACAGTCAGCACACAGGCAGGGAGGGGAGAGGAGGGGTGGAGGGGGATGTGAGGGGAGGGAAGGAGAGGGGAGGGTGGGAAAGGAAGGAGGGGATTGGTGGGGAGGGGGAGGAGGAGGAGGGAGGGGGAGATAGCACAGCAGGCACTAACTACCCCCACAGATAGCGGAGTCAGGGGTTATGGGGAGAAGGCAAGAACCGGTTACTGATTGGGGATGATCAGCCATGATCACATTGGATGGCGGTGCTGGCTTGAAGGGCCGAATGGCCTACTCCTGCACCTGCTGTCTATTGGGAGAGGAGGGGGGAGTGGAGGAGGGGTGAGGAGGAGGGGAGAAGAGTGGAGGGGAGGAGAGGGGATGGGTGGAGAGGGGATGGGGCGGGGATGGGATGGGAGGAGAGGGGATGGGAGGAGAGGGAAAAGGGGGAGTGGGAAAGAAAGGGGAGGGAAGGGGAAGGGAGGGAGGGGGAGAGGAGAGGAGAGGGGAGGAAAGGTAAAGAGGAGGGGTGGGGTGGAAGGCATGGAGATGTATACCGAATCTGCAGAGACACGTGGAGCAGAGAGGATCAGACAGTCACTGACATCAATGCCAAAGCCAGGATGTACGATGGCCAATTGGCTTCTGTAAATGATAAATGGTCCCATGTGTGTAGGATAATGCTGGTCGGCTTGGACTCCATCGGCCATAAGTTTAGAAATACAGTTCGGGATCAGGCCCTTCGGCCCACCAAGTCCGCACTGACCTGTGATCCCCGTACACTCGCACTGCCCTACACCGAATAAGGACAATTTACAATTTTACCAAAGCCAATTAACCTACAAACCTGCACGTCTTTGGAGTGCGGGAGGAAATCAAAGATATTGGAGAATATCAGGCAGGTCACGGGGAGAACGTGCAAACTCCGTACAGACAGCACCCGCAGTCAGGATGGAACCCGGGTCTCTGGCGCTGTGAGGCAGCAACTCTACCGCTGCGCCACCGTGCCGCCCTTAACATGGGTGATATATATTCTGCCTGTTCCTGTGGTTGGGATACATGGCAGGTTTGTACACGAGCCTCACCATGCCCCTGAAATAGCCCCAGCATGGGGGCTGCAGGGTGGCACAGTGGGTAGAGTTGCTGCCTCACAGCGCCGGAGACCCGTGGTTCCATCCCAACTACGGGTGCTGTCTGTACGGAGTTTGTACGCTCTCCCCGTGACCAGCGTGGGTTTTCTCCAAGGTCATCGGTTTCTTCCCACACTCCAAAGACGTGCAGGTTTGTAGGTTAATTGGCTTGGTGTCAATCTATAAATGTGTGTGCAGGATGGTGTTAGTGTGCGGGGATCGCTGGTCGATGCGGACTCACTTCCGTGATGTATCTCGAAACTAAACTGAATCAACCATTGTTCATCATCGTTGCTTCATTGCATATATCTTTCATTCATTTGTTCAATATCTCTCTACGTCACAGTCTATGTCTCTCCTTTCCCTCTCCCCTCACTCTCAGTCTGAAGAACAAGGGGTCACAGTTTAAGGATAAGAGGGAAGGAAGTCTTTTAGGACCGAGATAAGAAAATCATTTTTTACACAGAGAGTGGTGAATCTGTGGAATTCTCTGCCACAGAAGGTTATGAGGCCACAGTTCATTGGCTATATTTAAGAGTGAGTTAGATGTGGCCCTTGTGGTTAAAGGGATCAGGGGGTATGGAGAGAAGGCAGGGATGGGATACTGAGTTGGATGATCAGCCATGATCACATTGAATGGCGGTGCAGGCTCGAAGGGCCGAATGGTCTACTCCTGCACCTATTGTCTATGTTTCTATGTAAGAAGGGCCTTGACCACAAACGTCACCCACTCCTTCTCTCCAGAGATGCTGCCTGTCCCGCTGAGTTACTCCAGCATTTTGTGCCTGTCTGTAACCAAACCTGCAGCAGCAGCAGTGTCCACGGTGGGAGGGTGCGGGCGCTGAGACGGTGTGGGGACGGTGGCGGCGGTGAGATGGTGCCTGGTGTGGGGACGGTGCCTGCGGTGAGTCGGTGGTGGACGGTGGCCGCGGTGGGCTGGTGCATAGAAACATAGAAATTAAGTGCAGGAGTAGGCCATTCGGCCCTTCGAGCCTGCACCGCCACTGGCCTTGACTACCCTCTGTGGCAGAGAGTTCCAGAGATTCACCACTCTCTGTGTGAAAAAAGTTCTTCTCATCTCGGTTTTAAAGGATTTCACCCTTATCCTTAAGCTGTGACCCCTTGTCCTGGACTTCCCCAACATCGGGAACAATCTTCCTGCATCTAGCCTGTCCAACCCCTTAAGAATTTTGTAAGTTTCTATAAGATCCCCTCTCAATCTCCTAAATTCTAGAGAGTATAAACCAAGTCTATCCAGTCTTTCTTCATAAGACAGTCCTGACATCCCAGGAATCAGTCTGGTGAACCTTCTCTGCACTCCCTCTATGGCAATAATGTCCTTCCTCAGATTTGGAGACCAAAACTGTACGCAATACTCCAGGTGTGGTCTCACCAAGACCCTGTACAACTGCAGTAGAACCTCCCTGCTCCTATACTCAAATATAACATACCATTCGCTTTCTTCACTGCCTGCTGTACCTGCATGCCTACTTTCAATGACTGGTGTACCATGACACCCAGGTCTCGCTGTATCTCCCCTTTTCCTAGTCGGCCACCATTTAGATAATAGTCTGCTTTCCTGTTTTTGCATGGTGTGGGGACGGTGCCCGCGGTGAGGTAGTGCCCCCTGTGGGTCGGTGCAGACTAGCACCTGAGCTGCCGCATCTCATCCACTATCATGCCAGCTTCACCCACTCACTGGATCTCCCCTCAATGGAAATATTAATCAGATGGGATATGGGCCAGATTAAACCCAGATTATCACTTCCTATTTTCAAAGCTACGATGAGATAATGAATTATATTTTTAGCTCCGGGGTTGATATTTGAGAAAAGCTGACGTCTGTACGTTTGCAATTGTTCCAACACAACAATCAGTACAACCTGCTGCCAGAATAAACATGCCTTCGCGTAGTGAGGGAGAGGGAGAGGGAGAGAGAGAGGTGGCGGGGGAAGAGAGGAGAGAAGGGGAGAGAGGGGGAGAGAGGGAGAAGAGAGGAGAGAAGTGAGGAGAGAAGAAGGTGAACAGAGGGATCTGGGAATAACTGTGCACAGTTCCCTGAAAGTGGAATTCATGTAGATAGGGTGGTAAAGAAAGCTTTTGGTGTGCTGGCCTTTATAAATCAGAGCATTGAGTATAGAAGTTGGGATGTAATGTTAAAATTGTACAAGGCATTGGTAAGGCCAATTCTGGAGTATGGTGTACAATTTTGGTCGCCTAATTATAGGAAGGATGTCAACAAAATAGAGAGAGTACAGAGGAGATTTACTAGAATGTTAACATAGAAACATAGAAATTAGGTGCAGGAGTAGGCCATTCGGCCCTTCGAGCCTGCACCGCCATTCAATATGATCATGGCTGATCATCCAACTCAGTATCCCGTACCTGCCTTCTCTCCATACCCCCTGATCCCCTTAGCTAGAAGGGCCACATCTAACTCCCTCTTAAATATAGCCAATGAACTGGCCTCAACTACCCTCTGTGGCAGAGAGTTCCAGAGATTCACCACTCTCTGTGTGAAAAAAGTTCTTCTCATCTCGGTTTTAAAGGATTTCCCCCCCCTTATCCTTAAGCTGTGACCCCTTGTCCTGGACTTCCCCAACATCGGGAACAATCTTCCTGCATCTAGCCTGTCCAACCCCTTAAGAATTTTGTAAGTTTCTATAAGATCCCCTCTCAATCTCCTAAATTCTAGAGAGTATAAACCAAGTCTATCCAGTCTTTCTTCATAAGACAGTCCTGACATCCCAGGAATCAGTCTGGTGAACCTTCTCTGCACTCCCTCTGGGTTTCAGCAACTAAGTTACAGAGAAAGGTTGAACAAGTTAGGGCTTTATTCTCTGGAGCGCAGAAGGTTAAGGGGGGACTTGATAGAGGTCTTTAAAATGATTAGAGGGATAGACAGAGTTGACGTGGATAAGCTTTTCCCACTGAGAGTAGGGAAGATTCAAACAAGGGGACATGACTTGAGAATTAAGGGACAGAAGTTTAGGGCAACATGAGGGGGAACTTCTTTACTCAGAGAGTGGTAGCTGTGTGGAATGAGCTTCCAGTGAAGGTGGTGGAGGCAGGTTCGTTTTTATCATTTAAAAATAAATTGGATAGTTATATGGACGGGAAAGGAATGGAGGGTTATGGTCTGAACGCAGGTGTATGGGACTAGGGGAGAACACGGACTAGAAGGGTCGAGATGGCCTGTTTCCGTGCTGTAATTGTTATATGGATATATGGTTAAGAGAGGGGGAGAGATGGGAAGAGAGGGGGAAGGGGGTTAGGGAAAGAGGTAGGGAGAGAAAGAGAGAGAGAGAGAGACTGTCAGATTGAGAGAGAGACAGAAAGAGAGACAGTGAGAGAGAGAGAGAGATAGAGTGATAGACAGAGAGAGAGTGTGAGCAAAAAGAGGAAATAAGAAAGAAAAAGCACAGAAACAGGAATCCAGACCAACGTGTACATGCCGACCAAGTTGGCATTCCGAGCTAGTCCCATTTACCTGCGTTTGGCCCATATCCCTCTAATCCCTTCCTATCCATATATCTGTTGAAATGTCTTTTAAAAGTCATAATTGTACCCGCTTGTACAGCTTCCTCTGGCAGCTGGTGCCAGATACAGACCACCCTCTGAGTGTTGAAGTTATCCCCGACATCCCTCTTAAATCTCTCCCCTCTCACCTTAACCCTGTGCCCTCTAGTTGTAGAATCCTCTACCCTGGGAAACAGACTGTGAGCGTTCACTTTATCCGTGCCCCTCATGATCTTGTCCACCTCAATAAGGTCACCCCTCAGCCCCCTACGCTCCACAGGACAAAGTCCCAGCCTATCCAACCTCTCCCTGTAACTCAAGCCCGCAAGCCCTGGTGCCATCCAGGTGAATCTCTGCTGCACCCACTCCAACAGATCGTCAGCCTTCCAGTAGCCCGGTGACCACAACTGCACACAGTGCTCCAGGTGTGGTCTCACCAACGTCTGACTGTAAGGGCCCTGGTGAGACCGCACCTGGAGTATTGTGTGCAGTTTTGGTCTGCTATTTTCAGGAAAAGCATTCTTGCTATTGAGGGAGTGCAGCGTCGGTTCACCAGGTTAATTCCCGGGATGGCGGGACTGACGTATGATGAAAGAATGGGTCGACTGGGCTTGTATTCACTGGAATTTAGGATGAGAGGGAATCTTATCGAAACAGATAAGATTAACCATACAACCATATAACAATTACAGCACGGAAACAGGCCATCTCGGCCCTACAAGTCCGTGCCGAACAACTTTTTTCCCTTAGTCCTACCTGCCTGCACTCATACCATAACCCTCCATTCCCTTCTCATCCATATGCCTATCCAATTTATTTTTAAAAGATACCAACGAACCTGCCGCCACCACTTCCACTGGAAGCTCATTCCACACCGCTACCACTCTCTGAGTAAAGAAGTTCCCCCTCATGTTACCCCTAAACTTCTGTCTCTTAATTCTGAAGTCATGTCCAAAGAAGATTCTTAGAGGATTGGACAGCGTATATGCAGGAAACATGTTCCTGATGTTGGGGGAGTCCAGAACCAGGGGTCACAGTTTAAGAATAAGGGGTAGGACTGAGATGAGGAAAAAACTTTTTCACACAAAGTTGTGAATCTGTGGAATTCTCTGCCACAGAAGGCAGTGGAGGCCAAATCACTGGATACTTTCAAGAGAGATTTGTCTCCTAGGGCTAACGGAATCAAGGGATATGGGGATAAATCAGGAACGGGGTGATCAGCCATGATCATATTGAATGGCGGTGCTGGCTCGAAGGCCGAATGGCCTACTCCTGCATCTATTGTCTATGTTTCTATGTCTTGTACAGATGCAGCAACCAGAGGCTCATATGCATTGGCTTTCACTTCCAGGGGTGGGGGGAGGGGTGGGGGGTGGTGGTGAGTTGGGGTTGGGTGGGTGGGGAAGGAGGGAGGTGGGTTGGGGGGGTGGATGGGGGGAGGTTGGTGGGGTGTAGGTGGGTAGGGAGGGAGGGGGTGAGTGGGGAGGGAGGGTGGGGGGTGGGTTGGAGGGTGCTGAGGGCGGGGGGGTGGGTGGGGAAGGAGGGAGGTGGGTGGGTGGTGAGGTTGGGGGTGGGTGGGTGGGTGTACAGGGAGGTTGGGGGTGGGTGGGTGGTGAGGGTGGGGGTGGGTGGGTGTGTACAGGGAGGTTGGGGGGGGGTGGGTGTACAGGGAGGTTGGGGGGGTGGTGTACAGGGACGTTGGGGGGGGGTGGGTGTACAGGGAGGTTGGGGTGGGTGGGTGGGTGTACAGGGAGGTTGGGGGGTGGGTGTACAGGGAGGGTTGGGGGGGGGGTGGGTGGGTGGGTGTACAGGGAGGTTGGAGGTGGGTGGGTGGGTGGGTGGGTGTGTACAGGGAGGTTGGGGGTGGGGTGGGTTGCTGCGAGGGAGGGGTGGGGGACGGAGCGTAAACTTACACAGGGGTGGCCCGAAGAGCACGGTGTCGAGAGCTTTGAGCTGCAGCTTCTGGCGGTGACTGCGGTCGTTGACCTTCAGCAGAGAGCAGGCCAGGGTCAGATTATTCACGGCCAACCTGTCACATCAACACAAGACACACATCAGGGGCAAGGGGCGGCTCGTGAAGGCAGTCGCATTCAACGCTGACGCTATTACACACAAACTTTAACTACAGTTTAGTTTATTGTCACGTGTACCAAGGTACAGTGAAAAGCTTTTGTCGCGTTCTGTCCAGTTGGCGGAGAGACAATACATGATTACAATCGAGCCGTTCACAGTGTGTAGATACATGATAAAGGGAATAACGTTTAGTGCAAGGTAAAGACAGCAAAGTCCAGTCAAGGATAGTCCGAGGGTCACCAATGAGGTAGATAGTAGTTCAGCACTGCTCTCTGGTTGTGGTAGGATTACTTGACAAGTACGTTAGGTTTTGAAGTACATCACATCAGTTTGAAGAATAATCTCGACCCAAAACGTCACCTGCTACTTTTCTCCACCCGCTGAGTTTCTCCAGCATTTTTAGTCTGCTCACAAAATATACTGGAGCCTTGATCAGGCGCCGTTTACTTCCCAGCCAGGACGTCCCAAAGCAAGATGATGGGGGGGGGGGTCTCACTGAAACTTACCGAATACTGCGAGGCCCGGATAGAGTGGATGTGGAGAGGATGTTTCCACTCGTGGGAGAGTCTCGGACCAGAGGGCACAGCCTCAGAATATATGGACATTCCTTCAAAAAGGTGACGAGGAGGAATTTCCTTGTCCAGAGGGTTATGAATCAAAGGAATTTTATTGCCACAGACGGCTGTGGAGGCCAAGTCAATGTGAATTTTTATAACGGAGATTGATAGGTTCTTGATTAGTACGGGTGTCAAAGGTTATGGAGAGAAGGCAGGAGAATGGGGTCAGGACGGAGAGATAGATCAAACATGATTGAATGACGGAGTAGACCAGATGGGCCGAATGGCCTAATTCAACACCTCTGTCAGAGACAGATTGATACAGTGTGGAAACCGGTCCTTCAGCCCAACTTGCCCACACTGGCCAACATGTCCCAGTTACAGTAGCAATAGACAATAGATAATAGGTGCAAGAGTAGGCCATTCGGCCCTTCGAGCCAGCACTGCCATTCAATGTGATCATGGCTGATCATCCCCAATCAGTTCTCCGTTCCTGCCTTCTCCCCATATTCCCTGACTCCGCTATTTTTAAGAGTCCTATCTAGCTCTCTCTTGAAAGTATCCAGAGAACCGGCCTCCACCGCCCTCTGAGGCAGAGAATTCCACAGACTCACCGCTCTCTGTGAGAAAAAGTTTCCTTGTCTCCGTTCTAAATGGCCTACCCCTTATTCTTAAACCGTGGCCCCTGGTTCTGAACTCCCCCAACATCGGGAACATGTTTCCTGACTCTAGGGTGTGCAAGCCCTGCACACAGCAGTAGTGAGCACTGGTGCAAGCCTGGTACACAGCAGTAGGTAGCACTGGTGCAAGTCCGGCACACGGCAGTAGTGAGCAGTGGTGCAAGCCCGACACACAGCAGTAGTGAGTAGTGGTGCAAGCCCGGCACACAGCAGTAGTGAGCAGTGGTGCAAGCCCGGCACACAGCAGTAGTGAGCACTGGTGCAAGCCCGACACACAGCAGTAGTGAGCACTGGTGCAAGCCCGGCACACAGCAGTAGTGAGCAGTGGTGCAAGCCCGGCACACAGCAGTAGTGAGCACTGGTGCAAGTCCGACACACAGCAGTAGTGAGCAGTGTTGCAAGCCCAACACACAGCAGTAGTGAGCACTGGTGCAAGCCCGACACACAGCAGTAGTGCACAGTGGTGCAAGCCCAGCACACAGCAGTAGTGAGCACTGGTGCAAGCCCGGCACACGGCAGTAGTGAGCAGTGGTGCAAGCCCAACACACAGCAGTAGTGAGCACTGGTGCAACCCCGGCACACAGCAGTAGTGAACAGTGTTGCAACCTCGGCACACAGCAGTAGTGAGCAGTGGTGCAAGCCCGGCACACAGCAGTAGTGAGCAGTGGTGCAAGCCCGGCACACAGCAGTAGTGAGCAGTGGTGCAAGCCCGGCACACAGCAGTAGTGAGCAGTGGTGCAAGCCCGGCACACAGCAGTAGTGAGCAGTGGTGCAAGCCCGGCACACAGCAGTAGTGAGCACTGGTGCAAGCCCGGCACACAGCAGTAGTGAGCAGTGGTGCAAGCCCGGCACACAGCAGTAGTGAGCACTGGTGCAAGCCCGACACACGGCAGTAGTGAGCAGTGGTGCAAGCCCGGCACACAGCAGTAGTGAGCAGTGGTGCAAGCCCGGTACACAGCAGTAGTGAGCAGTGGTGCAAGCCCGGCACACAGCAGTAGTGAGTAGTGGTGCAAGCCCGGCTGTACAGTAACTAGGCTGCGTTCTCCAGCATGTCGGGAAGCACACTATATCATGTTGTGCAGAAGGCCTGACAACTACACAGCATCCAACATATCACAGTGTGTCACCACATGCAATGATTACTGGCTCATTCATGACACTGAAAAGCCAACTGTGGCTCGGCCCTGAGCAAAGTGAGACCTGCGGGGACAAGAAGAATTGAACAGCATTCCTGGGACTAAAAACACGAGATATGGGAAATATTCAGCGGGTCAGGCACTGCGCTGGAGAGATGGTCCAGTAATCAGGCAAATGGACCATCCTACCACAACCAGAGAGCGGCCCAGAACTACTATCCACCTCATCGGAGACCCTCGGACTATCTTTGAGCGGACTTTATTGGTTTTACCTTGCACTAAACGTTATTCCCTTTATCATGTATCTGTACACTGCGAATGGCTTGATTGTAATCAGATACAGTATCGTCTTTCCGCTTGGTCACGAAGGTCTGAAGAAGGGTCTCGACCCGAAACGTCACCCATTCCTTCGCTCCAGAGATGCTGTCCGTCCCGCTGAGTTACTCCAGCTTTGTGTGTCAATCTATAATCGTTCTGCTGGCTGGATAGCACACAACAAAAGCTTTCCACTGTACCTCAGCACACGTGACAATAAACTAAACGGAACATACAGTTTCAGCCTGACAAACATTCTGCTCATCAGAGCTCATGAGATATTCCCATTTCAGAGTGATAGTTAGATTGGATGGTCACAGGGAGAACGTGCAAACTCCACACAGACAGCAGCCGAGGCCAGGATCAAACCGTGGTCTCTGGCGCTGTGAGGCAGTGGCTCTACCCACTGCGCAACTGTGCCACCCTAAGGTATGGTGGGCGGCATGGTTGCGCAGCGGTAGAGTTGCTGCCTCACAGCGCCAGAGACGCAGGTTCCATCCTGACTACGGGTGCTGTCTGTACGGGGTTTGCACGTTCTCCCCGTGACCTGCGTGGCTTTCCTCCGAGATCATCGGTTTCCTCCCACACTCCAAAGACGTACAGGTTTGTAGGTTAATTGTCTTGGAATAAATGTAAATTGTCCCAAGTGTGTGTAGGATAGTGTTAGTGTGCGGGGATCGCTGGTCGGTGTGGACTCGGTGGGCCGAAGGGCCTGTTTCCGTGCTGTATCTCTAAACTACACTAGGAGGTATCCAGAACCAAGGGGCATGGTTTCAGAGTAAGTGATCACCCAGCTAATTCACAAATGAAGCGTTCTGCTTGCATGTTTGTCAATCTTTGCAATTTACCTCCCACCCTAGATGGCAATGAAAACTGAATCAAAGCAGAACGGACAAGTCTTTGAGTGATTAAAGCATCAAGGGGAATGAGAGAGCAGGATTATGTTGAGGGTGAGCCTGTGACAGTTGCGATTTAATTTTCCCTGCTCCTTCTCCTGTTTTTTAAAGTTAGACAATAGACAATAGGTGCAGGAGTAGGCCAGTCGGCCCTTCGAGCCAGCACCGCCATTCAATGTGATCATGGCTGATCATCCCCAATCAGTACCCCATTCCTGCCTTCTCCCCATATCCCCTGACTCCGTTATATTTAAGAGCCCTATCTAGCTCTCTCTTGAAAGCATCCAGAGAACCTGCCTCCACCGCCCTCTGAGGCAGAGATTTCCACAGACTCACAACTCTCTGTGAGAAAAAGTGTTTCCTCGTCTCCGTTCTAAATGGCTTACCCCTTATTCTTAAACTGCGGCCCCTGGTTCTGGACTCCCCCAACATCGGGAACATGTTTCCTACCTCTAGTGGGTCTGTAAGCCAGTTATTTTAGTTTTACAGAGACAGTGCGGAAGCAGGCCCTTCAGCCCACCGTGTCCGTGCCGACCAACGATCCCCACACACTAACGCTATCCTACACACACTCGGGACGATTTACAATTATAGCAAGCTAATTAACCTGGAGTGTGGGAGGAAACCGGAGCACCCGGAGAAAACCCACGCAGGTCACGGGAAGAACTTACAAACTCTGTGCAGACAGCACCCGTAGTCAGGATGGAACCCGGGTTGAGGCAGCAACTCTACCGCTGTGCCACCGTGCCTTGTTGGGGAACTGACAGTGCGATGGGGAGAGGACCTAAGGGGGAGGAATATCTCATGGGAGAAATAGGAAGTGATAAAATCAATCAGATAGTCACACAGCACGGAAACAGGCCCTTCGGCCCAACTCGTCCATGCTGACCAACATATCCCATCTACACTAGCCCCACCTGCCTGTGTTTGGCCCATATCCTTCTAAACCTATCCTATCCACCTACCTATCCAAATGAATTTTAAATACTGTTATATTTACAGCGGTAGAGTTGCTGCCTTACAATGCTTACAGCCCCAGAGACCTGGGTTCGATCCTGGCCACGCCTGCAGTTTGTACGTTCTCCCCGTGACCTGCGTGGGTTTTCTCCGAGATCTTCGGTTTCTTCCCACACTCCACAGACATTGTTAATTGGCTTGGTGTAAATGTAAATTGTCCCTGGTGTGTGTAGGATAGTGTTAATATGTGGGGATCGCTGGTTGGCGAGGACTCGGTGGGCTCAAGGGTCTGTTTCCGCGCTGTATCTCGAAACTAAACTACCTGCCTCAAGTACCTCCTCTGGCAGCTCGTCCTATACACCCACCTCCTGAATCATCTCTCTGAAGGCCAGTCACAGGGCTGTAACTGATAGAGAGGCCCCATAGCAGAAGTGTCCACGTTGCGGGGGGGGCTGGAAACTGGAAGTATCCTGAGCTAATTCTGCCACCACCACCATCTATTGCAACAAGTGATGGTTCCCACTGATTGTCGCCGGAAGCTTGTGTCCTTTACAGGACGGATGATGACAGAAAGGTCAACATTTGAAACATGGAAGTTGGACACGAAATAAGAAGACTGATAGAGAACGGGGTAAAAAAAATGGGAGGGGATCGGGGTGGGGGGGAGCATAGACACAGGAAAGTTGGACTTCAGGAAGATGGAGGGAATGTGGGAAGAGGTATTTGAGGGTTTAAGAAGGAACTGCAGATGCTGGAAAATCGAAGGTAGACAGAAATGCTGGAGAAACTCAGCGTGCAGCAGCATCTATGGAGCGAAGGAAATAGGCAACGTTTCGGGGCCGAAACCCTTCTTCAGACTGGTATTTGAGGGATTTGATTGGGAAGAAGGCATGGTGTCACCTAAGGATTTAATGAGGACCAATGCAAACACCTGTTGTTGTTGTTGAGAAAATCTCATTCTTATCGCCTTTGTGAAGCGGTATGCCGTTAAATCAGGGGGTTTAGGTCAGTGAATATTCTCTTGTTAGAACACAGAACATGACAGCACACGAATGGGCCCTTCGGCCCACAATGTCCGTGCTGAACACGATGTTAAACAGAATCTCCTCTACACGTGATCCACACGAAACATAGAAATTAGGTGCCCATTCGGCCCTTCGAGCAATGTCACCGTGCATTCAATATGATCATGGCTGATCAAAACTCAGTAAACCTAATCTCTCCATACCCCCTCCCTTTACCACAAGGGCACATCTAACTCCATAAATATAGCCAATGAACCCTCACTACCCTCTGTGGCATTCCAGAGATTCTCTACTCTCTGTGTGAAAAAAGTTCTTCTCATCTCGGTTTTAAAGGATTTCCCCCTTATCCTTAAGCTGTGACCACTTGTCCTGGACTTCCCCAACATCGGGAACAATCTTCCTGCATCTAGCCTGTCCAACCCCTTAAGAATTTTGTACGTTTCTTACAAGAACCAGAGCCACCACATATCCCTCCACTCCCTGCATATCCACGTGCCTGTCTAAAAGCCTCTTAAACACCACTATCGTATCTACCTCCACCACGTTCCAGGCACCCACCTGTGTAAAACACTTGCCCCGCACATCCCCTTTAAACTTTGCCCCTCTCACCTTAAAGCTGTGCCCTCTACTGTTGGACATCTCCACCCTGGAATAAAAGGTTCCGACTGTCTACCCTATCTACGCCTCTCGTCATTTAATAAACTTCCATCAGGTCTCCCCTCAACCTCTGACGTTGCAGAGACAACAATCCAAGTCTGTCCAGCCTCTCCCTGTAGCTGTAATCAGGGCAGCATCCTGGCAAACCTGTTCTGCTCAGAATTCTAACACCGAGAAAGTTATGCTCACAATGAATGGTATTATTTCAAACTCTGAGAGGAATGCCTCCATGAAATGTCCGTGATCTGGAGCAGGTGGGAACGGTTCTAAAAACTACTAAAACTAAGCTGATTGTGGACTTTAGAAGGGCACAACAACCGAGGATGTACACGCCACTGGAGACTACTGTGGACAGGGTGAGCTGCTTTAAATACCTGGGAGTCCACATCACAGAGGATCTGACATGGACATCACACACTGCCGCACTGGTGAGTAAGGCAAGGCAGCGCCTTTACCACCTCAGGCAGCTGAGGAAATTCACAGTCTCTCTGAGGATCCTTCAATCCTTCTACACAGGGGCTGTAGAAAGCATCTTGTCCGGCAACATCACAATCTGGTTTGGGAACAGCTCTGCCCAGGATAGGAAGGCTCTGCAGAGAGTAGTGCGTTCAGCCGAACGCACCATGGGAACTACACTCACCCCCCTGCAGGACCTATACACCAGGAGGTGCAGATCCAGAGCCAGCAACATTATGAGGGACCCCTTCCACCCCAGCAACGGACTGTTCCAGCTGCTACGGTCAGGCAAACGCCTCCACTGTCACGCTGTGAAAACAGAGAGGATGAGACGGAGTTTCTTCCCACAGGCCATCAGGACTGTAAACTCTGATCTCACCAGAGACTCATTCACTGTTGTGTGTCTTTTTAAAATGTTAATACTGGATCTGTTCTGTTGTTGTTTTGCACACAATCCCGCAGGCATTGCCACTTTCATTTCACTGTACATCTTGTATGTGCATGTGACAAGTAAAGTTGACTTGACTTATTAAATGAGTCATTTAATTCTTATTCAACCAGATGCTGCCACATCACAGCCAAGCAAACACTGAAGTACATTCATGTAATAACAACATTCCAATGCCCATGCAGAACCTTCTAGACAGCTAAGACATTGATGAGGCCGCATTTAGAGTATTGTGTTCAGTTCTGGTCACCATGTTATAAGAAAGATGTTATCCAGCTGGAAAGAGTGTGGAAAGGATTTGCGAGGATGTCGAGGGCCTGAGCTACAGGGAGAGGTTGAGTAGGCTGGGTCTCTATTCCTTGGAGCGCAGGAAGATGCGGGGGGTTATCGTATAGAAGTATACGAAATCACGAGAGGAATAGATCAGGTAAATGCACAAAGAGTCTTTTGCCCAGAGTAGACGAATCGAGGACATAGGTTTAAGGTGAGAGTGGAAAGATTGAATGGGAATCTGAGGGGTAATATTTTTTAACTCAAAGAGTGGTGGGTGAATGGTAGTTGAGGCAGGTACCATCGCAACGTTTAAGCAACATTTAAACAGGTACGTGGATAGGGCAGGTTTGGAGGGATATGGGCCAAACGCGGGCAGGTGGGACTAGTGGAGATGGGACATGTTGTTCGGCGTGGGCAAGTTTGGCCCATGCTTCCGTGTTGTGTGACACTATGTGTTTTAAACAACGGTAACAGTGACTATGAAACTGTTGTAAAGACTGTTGTCAGCAAGAAAAACGAATGGAAGAACGCTACAGTTGCAAAATCCAGGATCTTGAGAGGCCTAATAATGAGCCTGGTAGAGGGTGGTGAATCCCTGGAACTCTGCACCAGGGGCCTAGCAGGAAGCTGCCTGCAGGTTAGTTTGTTTGTTACGTTATGTACACACCTGTCATGCTGCTGCAAGGAAGAGTTCCACTGCTCCGTTTCAGTACAGGTGTCATTAAACTCTTAAAAATAGCGGAGTCAGGCGATATGGGGAGAAGGCAGGAGCGGGGTACTGATTGGGGATGATCAGCCATGATCACATTGAATGGCTCGAAGGGCCAAATGGCCTACTCCTGCACCTATTGTCTAAACAGTGGTGCAGTGGTATGCAGAGAATATAGGGGGTTAGGTGAAATGCTGAGACTGAAGAAGGATCTCGACCTGAAACGTCACCCATTCCTTCTCTCCAGAGATGCTGCCCGTCCCGCTGCTTTACTCCAGCATTTTGTGTCTACCTTCGATTTAAACCAGCATCTGCAGTTCCTTCCTACACATTCTATACTACAGGAGTCAGCCTGTTGTTATGTGCTTCAGGGCGAGGGGGTGATTGGGTGTTATCTCCCTGTTCAGAGGGAGGGGAGATTAGGTAGGTGGGAGTACTGTGGCCAGGCAGAGGAAACGTTTCATCTATCGAGTTCATCTTGTTAATCCTGAATAAACTGAAGGAGAGCTTGCAGCCTCTATAATGGCTGCTGGATTTGCTACATCGGTGATGACATGTCAAACGCATTCACCAGCCGTCCTGTGATCAAGAACCGCACTGTGTAAATAAATAGATCGTGCTTCCTTTCATTTCATGACAGATTTTCACTTAGAAAGAATCATATTTGGTCTAAAAAAATGCACTAATTTTCTCAGATACACCAGACTGCTTTGAAGTGTTGGGTAGTATAAACGACAGCAGTTTGCTCATTCCCTGCATTGTCAGTTGTAATCTCTGCCTCAATCAGTCCACAACCTTTACATGTGGATCACGAGCACACAGCTGTGTTTTAGGTGGACCAAAATGCTGGAGAAACTCAGCGGGACAGGCAGCATCTATGGAGCAAAGGAACAGGTGACGTTTCGGGTCGAGACCACATTGTGTAAGTTACGAGATTGATCCCTGGGATGGCAGGACTGTCATATGAGGAAAGATTGAAAAGACTAGGCTTGCATTCACTGGAGTTTAGAAGGATGAGGGGGATCTTATAGAATCATATGAAATTATAAAAGGACTGGACAAGCTAGATGCCGGAAAAATGTTCCCAATGTTGGGCGAGTCCAGAACCAGGGGCCACAGTCTTAGTATAAAGGAGAGGTCATTTAAGACCGAGGTGAGAAAAAACTTTTTCACCCAGAGAGTTGTGAATTTATGGAATTCCCTGCCACAGAGGGCAGTGGAGGCCAAGTCACTGGATGGATTTAAGAGAGAGAGCTCTAGGGGATAGAGCTCTAGGGGCTGGTGGAATCAAGGGATATGGGGAGAAAGCAGGCACGGGTTATTGATAGAGGATGATCAGCCTTGATCACAATGAATGGCGGTGCTGGCTCGAAGGGCCGAATGGCCTCCTCCTGCACCTATTTTCTATGTTTCTCTGTTTCTATGAGACCCTTGATGTGGGGGGTGCAGGGGACGGGGGGGGGGGGGGGGGGGGGGGAGAAGAAGAAAGAAGGGGCGGAGACAGTGGGCTGTGGGAGAGCTGGGAAGGGGAGGGGAAAGATGGAGAAAGCAGGGACTACCTGAAATTGGAGAAGTCAATGTTCATACTGCTGGGGTGTAAACTACCCAAATGAAATATGAGGTGCTGCTCCTCCAATTTATGGTGGGACTCACTCTGGCCATGGAGGAGGCCCAGGACAGAAAGGTCGGATTGTGAATGTGTGGCGGAATTGAAGTGCTGAGCCACCGGGAGATCAGGTTGGTTAGTTTAGTTTGCTTTGGAGATACTATGCGGAAACAGGCCCTTCGGTCCACCGAGTCCACGCCGACCACACATTAACACTATCCTACACACACACTAGGGACAATTTACATTTACACCAAGCCAATTAACCTACAGACCTGCACGTCTTTGGAGTGTGGGAGGAAACCGACGATCTCGGTGGAAACCCACGCAAGTCACGTGGAGAATGTACAAATTCTGTACAGACAGAACCCGTAGTCAGGATCGTACCCGAGTCTCTGGCGCTGTGAGGCAGCAACTCTAGGGCTGTGCCACTGTGCCACTGATCCAGCAGGCCAGTAGACAGAGTAGAAACCGGGACAAGGGGGAAGAAAAGGGGTATTTTTCTCTTCAGCAAACACAGAGTGCTGGAGGAACTCAGAGGGTCAGGCAGCATCTGTGGAGGGAACGGACAGGCGATGTTTGGGGTTGGGTGGGATGGAAGGACCCGTCTGTTCATTCCCTCCACAGATGCTGCCTGATCCACTGTGGTCCTCCTGCACTTTGTGTCTATCTTTGGACAAGTATAAAAACGGATACAGGCTCACAGAGAGACTGCTTCATTGAAGATCATTTCACAGCCATTGTTCAAGGTGGGATCAAGCTTTCAATGGTTTCTAATTCATCCACGTTTGTGGCTGGAGGCTGATGTCAGGGTGGGAGGGTGGACCGGTACACTGTGGCAGGGTGGATCACCAGTACACAGTAGCAGGGTGGATCACCAGGTACACTGTGGCAGGGTGGATCACCAGGTACACAGTAGCAGGGTGGATCACCAGGTACACTGTGGCAGGGTGGATCACCAGTACACTGTGGCAGGGTGGATCACCAGTACACAGTGGCAGGGTGGATCACCAGGTACACAGTGGCAGGGTGGATCACCAGGGTACACTGTGGCAGGGTGGATCACCAGTACACTGTGGCAGGGTGGATCACCAGTACACTGTGGCAGGGTGGATGTGGCAGGGTGGATCACCAGGTATACTGTGGCAGGGTGGATCACCTGTGGCAGTACACTGTGGCACGGTGTGGATCACCAGTACACACACCAGTAGCAGGGTGGATCACCAGGGTGGACACAGTAGCAGGGTGGACTGGATCACCAGTGGCAGGGTGGATCACCAGTACACAGTGGATCACCAGGGTGGAGGGTGGATCACCAGTACACTGTGGCAGGTGGACTGTGGCAGGGTGGATCACCAGTACACTGTGGCAGGGTGGATCACCAGTACACAGTGGCAGGGTGGATCACCAGTAAACAGTAGCAGGGTGGAGCACCAGTACACAGTGGCAGGGCGGATCACCAGTACACTGTGGCAGGGTGGATCACCAGTACACTGTGGCAGGGTGGATCACCAGTACACTGTGGCAGGGTGGATCACCAGTACACTGTGGCAGGGTGGATCACCAGTACACTGTGGCAGGGTGGATCACCAGTACACTGTGGCAGGGTGGATCACCAGTACACTGTGGCAGGGTGGATCACCAGGTACACTGTGGCAGGGTGGATCTGTGTGGCAGGGTGGGTCAGGGTGGATCACCAGTACACTGTGGCAGGGTGGATCACCAGTACACTGTGGCAGGGTGGATCACCAGTACACTGTGGCAGGGTGGATCACCAGTACACTGTGGCAGGGTGGATCACCAGTACACAGTGGCAGGGTGGATCACCAGTACACAGTGGCAGGGTGGATCACCAGTACACAGTGGCAGGGTGGATCACCAGTACACTGTGGCAGGGTGGATCACCAGTACACTGTGGCAGGGTGGACAGGTACACACCTTGGCATGTCGTGTCCATTGATGTTGAGTTTTCTGAAGTGTTCCTCGTACTGCGGCAACTCCACGTAGTTGATGAGCCACTCAATCACCTCCTCTCCCGTCCAGTTGAACACTGAGGGAACAGGAAAACACCATTATTGCCTTTAGACAATACACAATAGGTGCAGGAGTAGGCCATTTGGCCCTTCGAGCCAGCACCACCATTCAATGTGATCATGGCTGATCATCCCTAATCAGGACCCCGTTCCTGCCTTCTCCCTGACTCCGCTATTTTTAAGAGCCCTGTCTAGCTCTCTCTTGAAAGCATCCAGAGAACCGGCCTCCACCGCCCTCTGTGGCAGAGAATTCCACCACTCACCACTCCCTGTGAGAAAAAGTCTTTCCTCGTCTCCGTTCTAAATGGCTTACTCGTTATTCTTAAATTGTACTTTACACTTTGGAGCTACAGCGCAGAAACTGGCCCTCAGGCCCACCGAGGTTGCACCAACCAGCCATTACCACTGACACCAGCGCTGTCCTACATTCACCAGGGACAATTTTACTGTCCTATAAACCTGCATATCTTTGGAGTGTGGGAAGAAACCAGAGCACCAAGTGAAAACCCACGTGGTCACAGGGAAAAGGTACAACCTTCGTGTAGACAGCATCCGACTGAGGTCAGGATCAAACCAGGTCTCTGGCGGTGGAAGGCAGGACAGAGCCCTTTACCCAAAGTAGGGGAATCAAAGACCAGAGGACGTAGGTTTAAGGTGAGAGGGGAAAGATTTAATAGGATCCTAAGGGACAAAGTTTTCACACTGAGGGTGGTGGGTGTATGGAACGAGCTGCCAGAGGAGGTAGTTCAGGCAGGTACTATAACAACACTTAAAAGATACGTGGACAGCAAATGGATAGGAAAGGATCAGCGGGATATGGACCAAACGGGGGCAGGTGGGGTTGGCATGAATGGGGCATCTTATATGCCATGGGCAAGTTGGGCCGAAGGGCCTGTGTATGTGCTGTAGGGCCGTGATGAGGGAAGGTGGTAGTGATAGGGGACTTGTAGTCAGGGCAACTGAGCAGCATCTCTGTGGCTGTAAGTCAGCAAGTCCCAGATGGAGTTGCTTTCCCGGTGTCAGGATCACTGGTGGGAGATGAGGGGGGGGTTGTTTGTTTGTTTGTATAGTTCATAAAATCATAAGTGATAGCAGCAGAATGAGACTATTCCGCCCATCAAGTCTACTCTGCCATCCAATCATGGCTGATCTATCTCTCCCTCTCAACCCCATTCTCCTGCCTTCTCTCCATAACCCCTGACACCCATACTAATCAAGAATCTATCTATCTCTGCCCTAAAAATATCCACTGACTTGGCCTCCACAGCCGTCTGTGGCAAAGAATTCCACAGATTCACCACCCTCTGACTAAGGAAATTCCTCCTCATCTCCTTCCTAAAAGTATGTCCTTTAATTCTGAGGCTCCTAGACTCTCCCACTTGTGGAAACATCCTCTCCACATCCAGGCTTTTCACTATTCTGTACGTTTCAATGAGGTCTCCCCTCATCCTTCTGAACTCCAGCGAGTACAGGCCCAGTGCCGACAAACACTCATCATAGATTAACCCACTCATTCCTGGGATCATTCTGGTAAACCTCCTCTGGACTCTCTCCAAAGCCAACACATCCTTCCTCAGATACGGAGCCCATAATGGCTCACAATATTCCAAATACGGCCTGACCTGAAAAGAGTCTTTATTCCCGCTACCAAAATGCATGACTCCACACTTTGCTACGCTGTAATCCATCTGCCACTTCTCTGCTCACTCTCCCAACCTGTCCAAGTCCTTCTGCAGAGTCCCTGCTTTCTCTACACTGCCTGCCCCTTCACCTATCTTCCTATTAACTAAAATTGGTGAATTCACAGAGGGTGGTGGGATATGAAACGAGTTGCCAGAGGAGGTGGTTGAGGCAGGGACAGTAACAATGTGTAAAAGGCATTTGGACAGGTTGGTGGACAGGACAGTCTTAGAGAGATACGCATCAAATGTGGGCAAATGGGACGAGCCTAGATTGGGCATCTTGCTTGGCATGGATGAGATGGGCTGAAGGGCCTGTGTCCGTACTGTGTGACTCTACGAGCCAGTACGGGACACAAATGTCCCAGGGTAGTACAGGAACTGCTCTGCCCAGGACAAGAAGGCTCTGCAGAGAGTAGTGCATTCAGCCGAACGCACTATGGGAACTACACCCACCCCACAGCAGGAACTATACATCAGAAGGTGCAACTCCAGAGCCAACAAGATCATGTGAGACCCCTTCCACCCCTGCAACGGACTCTGTTGGCAAACGCCTTGCCATGCTGTGAGAATGGAGAGGATGATAAGGAGTTTCTTCCAGAAGGCCATTAGGACTGTAAAGTCTCTCCAGGGACTAACTTTACTGAACCAAATTACTGTCTATTTAAAATTGCTGTTTTTTTCCCCTTTTCTTCCCTCCCTCCCACAATTATGTAATATGTGAATCTGTTCCATTCTGTTTGTAGTTTGTTTGATTGTTTTTTGCACAATTCGCGAGCATTGCCACTTTTCATTTCACTGCACATCTCGTATGTGTATGTGACGAATAAACTTGACTTGACTTGATTTGAGAACAATGTCCCAGGGTAGTACAGGGAACAATGTCCAGGGTAGTACAGGAGAATGCCCCAGGGTAGTACAGTAGAATGTCCAGGGTAGTACAGGAGAATGTCCAGGGTAGTACAGGGAGAATGTCCAGGATAGTACAGGGAACAATGTCCAGGGTACAGGAGAATGTCCAGGGTAGTACAGGAGAATGTCCAGGGTAGTACAGTAGAATGTCCAGGGTAGTACAGGGAACAATGTCCAGGGTAGTACAGGAGAATGTCCAGGGTAGTACAGGGAACAATGTCCAGGGTAGTACAGGAGAATGTCCAGGGTAGTACAGGAGAATGTCCAGGGTAGTACAGGAGAATGTCCAGGGTAGTACAGGGAACAATGTCCAGGGTAGTACAGGAGAACAATGTCCAGGGTAGTACAGGAGAATGTCCAGGGTAGTACAGGAGAATGTCCAGGGAAGTACAGGAGAACAATGTCCCAGGGTAGTACAGGAGAATGTCCAGGGTAGTACAGGAGAATGCCCCAGGGTAGTACAGGAGAATGTCCAGGGTAGTACAGTAGAATGTCCAGGGTAGTACAGGAGAATGCCCAGGGTAGTACAGGAGAATGTCCAGGGTAGTACAGGAGAATGTCCCAGGGTAGTACAGTAGAATGTACCAGGGTAGTACAGTAGAATGCCCAGGGTAGTACAGGAGAATGCCCAGGGTAGTACAGTAGAATGCCCAGGGTAGTACAGGGAACAATGTCCCAGGATAGTACAGTAGAATGTCCCAGGGTAGTACAGGAGAATGTCCCAGGGTAGTACAGGAGAATGTCCAGGGTAGTACAGGAGAATGTCCAGGGTAGTAGTACAGGAGAATGTCCAGGGTAGTACAGTAGAATGTCCCAGGGTAGTACAGTAGAATGTCCCAGGGTAGTACAGGAGAATGTCCAGGGTAGTACAGTAGAATGTCCAGGGTAGTACAGTAGAATGTCCAGGGTAGTACAGGAGAATGTCCAGGGTAGTACAGTAGAATGCCCAGGGTAGTACAGTAGAATGTCCAGGGTAGTACAGTAGAATGTCCAGGGTAGTACAGGAGAATGTCCAGGGTAGTACAGGAGAATGTCCAGGATAGTGGGCCCACATTTACCTTCAGAACTCTTCCATGATTTCCACAGGTCCTCCACACTGATCAGCTTGTCGCCCCCATGGAAGGTGCTGTGTTTGGCCGCCGCATCTTGGTAGTTCAGGTCTTCACGCAAAAACTGTGGAGACAAAGCTTCAGTTCAGTTTATTGTCACATGTACCGAGGTACAGTGAAAAGCTTTCGTTAGAGTCATAGAGTTATAGAGTGATCCAGTGTAGAAACAGGCCCTTCAGCCCAACTTGCCCACACCAGCCAACATGTCCCAGCTACACCAGTCCCACCTGCCTTTGCTTGGTCCATATCCCTCCAAACCTGTCCTATCCATGTACCTGTCTAACTGTTTCTTAAATGAGGGGATAGTCCCAGCCTCAACTACCTCCTCTGGCAGCTTGTTAAATGCACTCATATTGTGTGAAAAGATTACCCCTCAGATTCCTATTAAATCTTTTTTCCTTCAACTTGAACCTATGTCCTCTGGTCCTCAATTCCACTACTCTGGGCAAGAGACTCTGTGCATCTACCCGATCTATTTCTCTCATGATTTTATACACCTCAATAAGATTACCCCTCATCCTCCTGCGCTCCATGGAATCCATGGAGTCCCAGCCTACTCAACCTCTCCCTGTAGCTCAGACCCTCTAGTCCTGGCAACATCCTCATAAATCTTTTCTGAAAACCCTTCAAGTTTGACAATATCTTTCCTATAACATGGTTGCGTGCCAACCAGTCAGTGGAAAGACAATACATGATTATAATCGAGCCATTTACAGTGTATAGATACATGTTAAGGGTATAATGTTTCATGCAAGGTAAAGCCAGCAAATTCCGATCATGGATAGTCCGAGGGTCACCAATGATTTAGACCTACATCCTACTCTGGTTGTGGTAGGATGGTTCAGTTGCCTGATAACAGCCGGGAAGAAACTGTCCCTGAATCTGGAGGTGTGCGTTTTTACACAAGTACCTGTACCTCATGTCTGATGGGAGAGGGGAGGAGGGAGAGGAAAGAAGGGAGAAGAGGGGTAGGTCAAGTGTAGAGGAAGGTGGTTTGGTTTAACACCTTGATGAAGCATGCACATGACACGTCACCTCCAGGGCCAGCCCGGACACCCGACCTCCCTCCTCCCAGCAGATGGACACATGGCCCAATATCACCCTCTGAAAGATATCGAGGCAATGGCACAGACAAACTTGGATCTAAAGTGTCTCTTCCCTCAGTCACTGCACACCCACCTGTAAGTTCAAGTTCGTGTTTACTGTCACTTAACCAACTAAAGTACATTGAAATTTGAGTTATCACACAGCCACACTAAGTGAAAAGCAACGATACCATTTAACACAATTCAACATAAACATCCACCACAGTGGAATCCACATTCCTCACTGTGATGGAAGGCAATAAAGCTCAGTCATCTTCCTCCTTTGTTCACCCATGGTGGTCAGAGCGTTTGATCCCCAGCAGTCGCTGCTGCAGACGGTCCGATGTTCAAGCCCTCGCGTGGGGATGATGGAAACTCCGGCGTCGGGACAGATCGGAACACTCCGCGGCATGGAGCTCCCGAGTCGGCCTCTTCTTACCGGAGACCGTGGCTTCACGGTGTTAAAGTGCACAGGCTCCGCGGTTGGAGCGCTTTAGCTGGCGATCCTCGGCAATGGATCGCCCCTCCGCGATGGTAAGTCCAAAGCTTGAAGCTCCAAGCCAGGCCCCATGGGAGGCCGCACTGCTCCACGTTGTTAGGCAGCGGGGGTGGGGGGACGGAGATGCGACACGGGGAAAAAAATCGCATCTCCATCGAGGTAAGTGGCTGAAAATAGTTTCCCCGATCCCCCCACGTAAAATATACCAAGAAACACTAAAACATACCCTTAAGACTCGAAATAACAAAAACAGAGATGGGACAGGACAGGCTGTTGGCGAGGCAGCCATTACTGATGCTGCTGGTGCCACCCAGTTGGTTACTGCATGCCCTAATCAGCATCAGTTTAGTTTATTGTCATATGAGCGGCACGGTGGCGCAGCGGTAGAGTTGCTGCCTCACAGCGCCAGAGACCCTGATTCCATCCCGACTACAGATGCTGTCTGTACGGAGTTTGCACGTTCTCCCCGTGACCTGCATGGGTTTTCTCCAAGATCTTCGATTTCCTCCCACACTCCAAAGACGTACAGGTTTGTAAGTAAATTGGCTTGGGTATATACGTAAAAATTGTCCCTGGAGTGTATAGTTATATGTGCGGGGATCGCTGATCAGCGCGGAGTCGGTGGGCCAAAGGGCTTGTTTCCATGCTGTAACTCTAAACTAAAGTAAACTAATGTACCGAGATACAGTGAGAAGCTGTTACCTGGCACTGCACCATCCTCTCACCAACTAGACCCTCGGACTATCTTTAATCAGGTGACCCTCGGACTATCTTTAATCAGACTTCACTGGCTTTAACCTGCACTTTCATAGCAAAAGGATCTGAGTATAGGAGCAGGGAGGTTCTACTGCAGTTGTACAGGGTCTTGGCGAGACCACACCTGGAGTATTGTGTACAGTTTTGGTCTCCTAATCTGAGGAAGGACATTCTTGCCATAGAGGGAGTACAGAGAAGGTTCACCAGACTGATTCCTGGGATGGCAGGACTTTCATATGAAGAAAGACTGGATTGACTCGGCTTGTACTCGATAGAATTTAGAAGATTGAGGGGGTAATCTTATAGAAACTTACAAAATTCTTAAGGGGTTGGACAGGCTAGATGCAGGAAGATTGTTCCCGATGTTGGGGAAGTCCAGAACAAGGGGTCACAGTTTAAGGATAAGGGGGAAATCTTTTAGGACCGAGATGAGAAAAACATTTTTCACACAGAGTGTGGTGAATCTGTGGAATTCTCTGCCACAGAAGGTAGTTGAGGCCAGTTCATTGGCTATATTTAAGAGGGAGTTTGATGTGGCCCTTGTGACTAAAGGGATCAGGGGGTATGGAGTGAAGGCAGGTACAGGATACTGAGTGGATGATCAGCCATGATCATATTGAATGGAGGTGCAGGCTCGAAGGGCCGAATGGCCTAATCCTGCACCTATTTTCTATGTTTCTAAACTTTATTCCCTTTATCATGTGTCTGTACACTGTGGACGGCTTCAATGTAATCGTGTACAGTATTCTCGCTGGCTGGATAGCACGCTGGATAACAACAAGCTTTCCACTGTACCTCGGGACACGTGACAATGAACTAAACTAAATAAATGAGCAATCCAAATTCTGTTCACCGATACAAATACTCACTACTCACGTGCATTCACTACTCACAGTGTGGGCACAGTGCTCGCTGCTGCAGCCATATGAACACCTGCAAACAAGCCTGGCTACAGACATCACTCCCGTCACCTTGCCCTTCTGGTAAAGAAGGAAGTGTTCTCGTCCCTGGCAGAGGAGTGATGGGGGGAGAGGAGGTTCAGGAGGCCAAGCTGCTGTGGCACGGCCAGGCTGTGAGCATGCAGCTTCCACAGGACCACAGTCGAGGGTCCTTCCTCTGCTGGACATGGGGGGCAGGGTGTGGTGGAGACGCCCCTCAAAATAAGGGAAGGGATTCCACGCCACATAGAAACATAGAAAATAGGTGCAGGGATAGGCCATTCGGCCCTTCGAGCCTGCACTGTGACCCCTTGTTCTGGACTTCCCCAACATCGGGAACAATCTTCCTGCATCTAGCCTGTCCTACCCCATAAGAATTTTGTAAGTTTCTATAAGATCCCCCCTCATTCTTCTAAATTCTAGCGAGTACAAGCCGAGTCTATCCAGTCTTTCATCATATGAAAGTCCTGATCACATCACATGATGGCAAGGGTGGGAGATAAATTTGTGATAAATTTGTGAAATTTGAGCAATGTATGTAAACAGTACTAGACTAAATGGGACCCGTTGGGTCCCAGCATCACATAGGAGGGCTGGTCATCCAACGCAATATTTCACCTCTCCACCAATTCTAATATTGGTGCCAGTTGGGGGGGGGGGGGGCTTTCTGGAGCGCTAGTATGGGTGTTGTGGGCTGAAGGGACTGGTTTCCAGATGGATAGTATGCAAATTGTACGCCAAATGGATTCTTGGGCTGGCGTCTCAGTCAATCAAGCCTGTTGTGCTGGCAACTCACTCACTCACGGCTGGTGGGCTGGTAGTTGACTCACGGCTAATCCTTGAAATTCTATTTCATGCAGGGTATAAGGCCACCAAATTCAAGTGCAGTTTCTTACCACTTCTAGCTGGGTGCAAGGCCACCAAATTGAAGTGCAGTTTCATACCATTTGAAGTAGGGTGCAAAGCCACTATAGACAGCAAGTCGTGACCTCGCCCTCCTCCATCTTGCAGAGACTGAGCCACACCCACATTTCTGGGTTTTATAACCCCTCGCCCCCTCACCGGAAAAGGTGTGGCTTTCATGGAGTGATTGACAGGAGAGAGATTCTCAAGTTTTTTTTTAAACTAATAACACTTTTATTTTTCATTGATGGGAAGAATTCCCTGCACCTACTCAGCGGAGGGGGGCTGAGTAAGATGGCCAAAAATCACAGCCGTAAGTGGTAGCGTTTTATCTAAAATCAATATACAGTGCAAACAGGAAGTAAGTGCATTTACAGTAGTGCCTTTTAACTTCAAGCCAAAGCGCCCAAGCCATCATTTACAGTAAGTAGTGCCTTTCAACTTCAAGCCACCATTTGCAGTAAGTAGTGCCTTTCAACTTCAAACCACACCCAAGCCACTATTAGCAGCAAGTAGTGCCTTTCAACTTCAAACCACACTCAAGCCACCATTAGCAGTAAGAGGTGCCTTTCAACTTCAAGTCAAAGCTCCCAAGCCACCATTTGCAGTAATAGTGCCTGTCAACCTCATGCCACCATTTGCAGTAAGTACTTTTCTACTTCAAGCCAAAGCTCCCAAGCTACAATTTGCAGTAATAGTGCCTGTCAACCTCATGCCACTATTAGCAGCAAGTAGTGCCTTTCAACTTCAAACCACACTCAAGCCACCATTAGCAGTAAGAGGTGCCTTTCAACTTTAAGTCAAAGTTCCCAAGCCACCATTTGCAGTAAGTAGTGCCTTTCAACTTCAAGCCAAAGCACCCAAGCCACCATTTGCAGTAAGTAGTGCCTTACACTTCAAGCCAAAGCAACCAAGCCACCATTTGCAGTAAGTAATGCATTTTAACTTCAAGCCATTGCACCCAAGCCACCATCTGCAGTAAGTAGTGCTTTTCAACTTCAAGTCAAAGCTCCCAAGCCACCATTTGCAGTAAGTAGTGCCTTTCAACTTCAAGTCAAAGCTCCCAAGCCACCATTTGTAGTAAGCAGTGCCCTTTCAACTTCGTCAAAGCTCCCAAGCCACCATTTGCAGCAAGTAGTGCCTTTCAACTTCATGCCACCATTTGCAGTAAGTGGTGTCTTTCAATTTCTAGACACACCCACGCCAAGCCAACCAGGGGAGGAGGGGGAGGGAGGGGGCGCTTTTTGAAGCGCTAGTATGAACCAATTTAGAACCAATAGACTGTTGCACCATTTTTTTGCAAGCTTTAGAACCAATAGACATTGTTTTGCAAGCTTTAGAACCAATAGACATTTTTTTGCAAGCTTTAGAACCAATAGACAATTTTTGCAAGCTTTAGAACCAATAGAGACATTTTTTGCAAGTTTTAGAACCAATAGACATTTTTTTGCAAGCTTTAGAACCAATAGACTTTTTTTTTTGCAAGCTTTAGGATCAATAGACATTTGTTTGCAAGCTTTAGAACCAATAGACATTTTTTTTGCAAGCTTTAGAACCAATAGACATTTTTTTAGAAGCTTTAGAATCAATAGTGGGGAATTTTGTAAAAACATTAATATCTCTATCATTTTTAATCAACGGGAAAAATCCGCGGCACACATGCGGCGGAGGGGGCTCTGAGCGAGGTGGCAAAAAGTGACGGCCGTAGGTGGCGGCGTTCTCTCGGAAATCGCAGCACAGATGGCCAAAACCGGTCAAGAACAGATTTTAGTAATATAGATTTTATAGCCTCTGAAAAATGTCGGATGAATTTTTTGCATGGTTCATGCATTGTATATATTTATTACCTGAATAAAGTCTATTTTAGAAATATTTTAAAAAGGTGTAACATGAATTCACGTACAGTACTTGGAGAGCAAAACTTTGGAGGGATATTTCCATTGGTGGGAGACCCTAGAACGAGAGGTCATAGCCTCAGAATTAAAGGACGCTCTTTTAGGAAGATGAGGAGGAATTTCTTTAGTCAGAGGGTGATGAATCTGTGGGATTCTTTGCCATGGAAGGCTGTGGAGGCAGAGTCAATGGATAGTTTTAAGGCAGAGATAGATAGATTCTTGATTAGCACAGGTGTCAGGGGTTACGGGGAGAAGGCAGGAGAATGGGGTTAGGAGGGAGAGATAGATCAGCCATGATTGAATGGGCCGAATGGTCTAATTCTACTCCTATTCCTTATGACGGTGTGGGAGTAGGGCATTCAGCCCTTCGAGCCAGCACCGTATTCAATATGATCGTGGGTGATCATCTAAAATCAGTGCCCCATTCCTGCTTTTTCCCCATATCCCTTGATTCTCTTAGCCCCAAGAGCTAAATGGGCCAGCCGCAGGCAGGTGGGATTAGCATAGATGGTTTGGCCTGGCCGAATTGTGTAGAAGGGCCTGTGCCCATGTTGTATGACTCTAAAGCTCTCAGATGGATGAAGGGATCCTATGGTTTTATCCGTGTAGGAAGGAACTGCATATGAGGAAAGATTGAAAAGACTAGGCTTGTATTCAGTGGAGTTTAGAAGGATGAGGGGAATCTTATAGAAACATATAAAATTATAAAAGGACTAGACAAGCTAGATGCAGGAAAAATGTTCCCAATGTTGGGCGAGTCCAGAATCAGGGGCCACAGTCTTAGAATAAAGGGGAGGTCATTTAAGACTGAGGTGAGAAAACACTTTTTCACTCAGAGAGTTGTGAATTTGTGGAAATCCCTGCCACAGAGGGCAGTGGAGGCCAAATCATTGGATGGATTTAACAGAGAGTTAGGTAGAGCTCTAGGGGCTGGTGGAATCAAGGAATATGGGGAGAAGGCAGGCACGGGTTATTGATTGGGGACGATCAGCCATGATCGCAATGAATGACAGTGCTGGCTCGAAGGGCTGAAAGGCCACCTCCTGCACCTATTTTCTATGTTTCTATGCTGGTTTAAACCAAAGATAGACACACAATGCTGGAATAACTCAGCGGGCCAGGCAGCATCTGTGGAGAGAAGGCATGGATGACGTTTTGGGTCGAGGCCCTTCTTCAGTCTGAAGTTACACTGAGTTACTCCAGCATTTTGTGCCTATTTATGTTTTTTTCCTGTGCATTTGTATCTTCATTGGGTAACACGGTGGTGCAGCGGTAGAGTTGCTGCCTCACAGCACCAGATCCTGGCTGCGGGTGCTGTCTGTACAGAGTTTTACGTTGTCCCTGTGACTTGTGTGGGTTTTCTCCGGGTGCTCCGGTTTCCTCCCACACTTAGGTTAATTGGCTTTGGAAAAATTGTAAAATTGTCCCTAGTGTGTAGGATGATGCAAGTGTGCGGGGATCGATGGTCGGCGTGGACTCGGTGGGCCGAAGGGCCTGTTTCCGCGCTGTAGCTCGAAACTAAACCAAAGAAAGAAAACTCGCTGCTACACAATGAACCACAGTGACTCATTCAGGAAGCAAATCAGTAACGTCAAACTGCCAAGTTTTAGAAACATAGAAAATAGGTGCAGGAGTAGGCCATTCAGCCCTTCGAGCCAGCACCGTCATTCAATATGATCCTGGCTGATCATCCAACTCAGTATCCCGTACCTGCCTTCTCTCCATACCCCCTGATCCCCTTAGCCACAAGGGCCACATCTAACTCCCTCTTAAATATAGCCAATGAACTGGCCTCGACTACCTTCTGTGGCAGAGAATTCCACAGATTCACCACTCTCTGTGTGAAAAATGGTTTTCCTCATCTCGGTCCTAAAAGATTTCCCCCTTATCCTTAAACTGTGACCCCTTGTTCTGGACTTCCCCAACATCGGGAACAATCTTCCTGCATCTAGCCTGTCCAACCCCTTAAGAATTTTGTAAGTTTCTATAAGATCCCCCCTCAATCTTCTAAATTCTAGCGAGTACAAGCCGAGTCTATCCAGTCTTTCTTCATATGAAAGTCCTGACATCCCAGGAATCAGTCTGGTGAACCTTCTCTGTACTCCCTCTATGGCAAGAATGTCCTTCCTCAGATTAGGAGACCAAAACTGTACGCAATACTCCAGGTGTGGTCTCACCAAGGCCCTGTACAACTGCAGTAGAACCTCCCAGCTCCTATACTCAAATCCTTTTGCTATGAATGCTAACATACCATTTGCCTTCTTCGCCTTTTGTCAGAACATTTCAGTATTCTAGTACTTGAAAATCAGCATTTTGCTGAGGAAATCAGTATTTTTACGCGGTGCCATTTTGCTGAAATTTTCTATGTGCGGTCATACCCATTTAAGAGTACAAGAATGCATAACTTGTTTATTGTGTATCTGTAATACAGTTTATTGTGTATTATATGTCATAGCTGCTTTCTTGCATCTCTCTCTCTGTGTTGGCTGCAGCCATCATCTGCTTCAGTAAGGGAAATGAGAAAGAACGAGATGCAGAGATACCTCAACCCAAACACCGCGGCAGACCAACGCCCACAAAAACAATCATCCAGATCTTGAAACCCAAAAACACCTGAGGGTCTTGGCCCGAAACGTTGCCTATTTCCTTCGCTCCATAGATGCTGCCTCACCCGCTGAGTTTGTCCAGCATTTTTGCCTACAATAGATTTAATTTCTTACAATCCCCAGAGGTACAGCATGACCCCCCACATCGCTGCATTTTCCAAGCAGCAAGATCCCAAATCAACTCCACCAGGCCACTACCCCTGCATTGGCGAGTAGCATGGCAAGGAAACAGGAAGTCGGGCCACTCCCACCTGCCCGCTACAACTCGTTGTTACGATTATCTATGGTTGATTTTGGGTTGTGAAATACGGGCTTTTTAAAAATCCATATTTAACAACGCAAAACCGTACATCTGCATTCTTATCGCATTTCCGTACAAAATACGGAAAATCCGTACTACTTGGCAGCTCTGCAAACAAGAAGCACATTGTTATTGTCCGTGGGGGAAATCAGTTCAGTTTATAGACACACAAAGCTGGAGTAACTGAGCGGGCCAGGCAGCATCTCTGGAGAAAAGGAGTGGGTGCTGTGGGGCACACTGTCTGAAGAAGGGTCTCGACCCGAACCGTCACCCAATCCTTCTCTCCAGAGATGCTGCCTGTCCCGCTGAGTTACTCCAGCAGTTTGTGTCTATCTTTCAATTTAAACCAGCACCTGCAGTTCCTTCCAACACATCAGTTTAGTTTAGTGTCATGTGTACTGAAGTACAGTGGAAAGCTTTTGTTGCATGCTAACCAGTCAGTGTAAAGGCAATACATGAATATAATTGACCCATTTACAGTGTACAGATACATGGCAAGGGAATCTCCCTCCCTTCCTGTAGTATTCTGGGCTGCTGCCCAAGATCAAGGGTCAGGAGTGTTAATTGTCATGTGTGCCAGATAGAACAATGACATTCTCACTTGCAGCAGCACAACAGATGTAAACATAGTGCACTGTAAACAATATAATAAACGAGAGAAGTTCAGTGTGTGTGTGAAACATAAATAATAGGTGCAGGAGGAGGCCATTCGGCCCTTCGAGCCAGCATCGCCATTCATTGTGATCATGGCTGATCATCCACAATCAGTAACCCGTGCCTGCCTTCTCCCCATGTCCCTTGATTCCGCTGACCCCTAGAGCTCTATCTAACTCTCTTTAGAATTCATCCAGTGACTTGGCCTCCATTGCCTTTTGTGGCAGAGAATTCCACAAATTCACAACTTCTGGGAGAAAAGGTTCAGAGCTTGTAGTGTTTAACAGCCTGACGGTTGTAGTGAAGGAACTACAACCCTGGACCTGGACATTACAGTTTTCAGGCCCTTCATCCCGATGGCAGGGGTGAAATGAGTGTGTGGCCAGGGTGGTGTGGGTCTCTGATGATGCTGGCTGTCTTTTTGAGGCAGCGACTCGGGTAAATCCCTTCGATGGTGGGGAGGTGAAGGATCCATTAAAGGCAGGGGTCGGCAACGTCCGGCCCACGGACCGGATCCGGCCTGTAACCCAATATCATCCGGCCCGCAGGCGTATTCTTTTTCAATTCGTTTCCGCGACATGGGAACTGCAGCCAGTCCCGGGGCAGGCGGGCTGATCTGGGAACTGCAGCCAGTCCCGGGGCAGGCGGGCTGATCTGGGAACTGCAGCCAGTCCCGGGGCAGGCGGGCTGATCTGGGAACTGCAGCCAGTCCCGGGGCACGCGAGCTGATCTGGGAACTGCAGAAAACGAATTGAAAAACACGTGAAAACTAATGCTAAAAGAACACCAAGTGTCACCACTATGCCGATAGATGTGGCCCGCCATCCTCTCACACACATGGGTCCTGGCCCCTATGCAGAACAAGGTTGTCAGCCCCTGGTCTAAGGCATGGTCTCTCAGCCAAGGTGCAGACTGGACATTGCGGTGGTCAGCAATGTAAAAGTGTCCACGCACCGCCAGCGGTGCCCGCCTGAGTCACTTAATGGGCAACACACTTTAAAGCACCACTTGTGAAATACTTTATGGGGTAGAATGAATGTTACAAAAGACTGTCTTCATCTGAACATTCTCAAACCCATTGTCCCCCAGTCTTTCTCACTCACTCACACAGGGCTGCCATTCACGTCACCGTGTGAACTCCAACATCAGACTTTCTTTCAAGGACAAAGCACGCCAACGCATAAGACGTACACACCGTTGCTAAGCGAAGGGGAATGGTTGCTCTTTGTTTAGTTTCCCACTCTAGTCATCAACTGCTGTTAGATTTATTACACGCCTGAGATTGGCATCAAAAGCCACCTGTCCCTGTGATGGGACAATGGAGGAACTACTGCCATTGTGGACCTGTCAGTGACTGGAGGGCCACAATCACATCGAGACAGAGCCCTGACAGTGGCTGCTGTGCCCGGTGTCTGAGCCACATGGCAAGGGAGGTGCCGAGGGGAGCTTGTCGCACACACACACTCACGTGCTGGAGGGTAGCATGTCTCACACGCGTGCTAGATGGTAGCGTGTCTCACAAACACACACACACGCGTGCTAGAGGGTAGCGCGTCTCACACACACACGCGTGCTAGAGGGTAGCGCGTCTCACAAACACACACACACGCGTGATAGAGGGTAGCGTGTCTCACAAACACACACACACACGTGATAGAGGGTACCGCGTCTCACACACACACGCGTGCTAGAGGGTAGCGCGTCTCACACACACACACACACACACACACACGCGTGCTGGAGGGTAGCGTGTCTCACAAACACACACACACGCGTGATAGAGGGTAGCGCGTCTCACAAACACACACACACGCGTGCTAGAGGGTAGCGTGTCTCACAAACACACACACACGCGTGATAGAGGGTAGCGCGTCTCACAAACACACACACACGCGTGATAGAGGGTAGCGTGTCTCACAAACACACACACACACACGTGATAGAGGGTACCGCGTCTCACACACACACGCGTGCTAGAGGGTAGCGCGTCTCACACACACACACACGTGTGCTGGAGGGTAATGTGTCTCACACACACGCGTGCTGGAGGGTAGCGTGTCTCACAAACACACACACGCGTGATAGAGGGTAGCGTGTCTCACAAACACACACACACGCGTGATAGAGGGTAGCGTGTCTCACACACACACACAAGCGTGCTAGAGGGTAGCGTGTCTCACACACACGCGTGTTAGAGGGTAGCGTGTCTCACAAACACACACGCGCGTTAGAGGGTAGCGTGTCTCACACACACACGCGTGTTAGAAGGTAGCGTGTCACACACACACGCACACACGTGCTGGAGGGGACGTTCTTTTAGGAAGAGGAGGAATTTCTTTAGACAGAGGGTGGTGAATCTGTGGAATTCTTTGCCACAGAAGGCTGTGGGGGCCAAGTCAGTGGATATATTTAAGGTAGCGATAGATAGATTATTGATTTGTACGGGTACAGGTCTCAACCTGAACCTTTAACTCTGTAGCCCAGTCCGTCACACAGACCAGAGTCCCCACCATCGACTCCATCTACACTTCACGCTGCCTCAGGAAAGCAGCCGACATCACACCCTGGTCATTCCCTCTTCTCCCCTCTGGGACAGGGAGCAGGTGAGGAGTTAGCGTTGGGACATTGCATTACTGACCTCGTCGCTCTCCTCCACATCCACGTTGCCATTGGCGTCATCGTCCATCTGCTTGTGAATGCTCATGATGGCCTCGAAGCGGAGAACCTCATCCTCAATGTGGCACGAGGCTTCGTCGATCCTGCACAGATCTGGACACAGAAGCACAATTAGACTGGCACCACATCTCAAACCGCAGCACAAGTCCAAGCGACTTGCCCAAAGAGAGCCCACCGCAGACAATACACTTGCATCACCAGCACTTAGCCCTGCAAACCCGCGTCTTTCCACTGACTGGACAAGCCCGTTCCTGCCTCACCCGTTGAGTTACTCCAGCATTATGTGTCTACCAATTATTATCTGAACAGTGTCAAGTTGGGAAAAGAGGAAGTACAACGGGATCTGGGGGTCCTTGTTCATCAGTCTATGAAAGTAAACATGCAGGTACAGCAGGCAGTGAAGAAAACGAATGGCACGTTGGCCTTTATAACAAGAGGAGTTGAGTATAGGAGCAAAGAGGTCCTTCTGCAGTTGTACAGAGCCCTAGTGAGACCACACCTGGAGTATTGTGTGCAGTTTTGGTCCCCTAATTTGAGGAAGGGCATTCTTGCTATTGAGGGAGTGCAGCGTAGGTTCACTAGGTTAATTACCGGGATGGCGGGACTGTCATGTGCTGAGAGAATGGAGCGGCTGGGCTTGTATACTCCAAAGTTTGGACGAATGAGAAACATCCAAGAGGATCTTATTGAAACATTTAAGATTATTAAGGGTTTTGGCACGCTAGAGGCAGGAAACATGTTTCCGATGTTGGGGGAGTCCAGAACCAGGGCGTACAGTTTAAGAATAAAAAGTAAGCCATTTAGAACGGAGATGAGGAAACACTTTTTCACAGAGAGTTGCGAGTCTGTGGAATTGTCTGCCTCAGAGGGCGGTTCTCTGGATACTTTCAAAAGAGAGCTAGATAGGGCTCTTAAAGATAGCGGAGTCAGGGGATATGGGGAGAAGGCAGGAACAGGGTACTGATTGGGGATGATCAGCCATGATCACATTGAATAGCGGTGCTGGCACGAAGGGCTGAATGGCCTACTCCTACACCTATTGTCTAAAAGCTTTTCACTGTACCTTGGTACACGTGACAATAAATTAAATTGAACTGAGCCTTTGCTTTTGCTTCAACCCAGTCACATACGCAGGTCTTAATACAGACGGCACAGTGAAGCAGCGGCAGAGTTTGCTGCCTCACAGTGCCAGTGACCCAGCTTCAACACTGACTATAGGGGCTGGAAAAAGGCCCATAAGTCACTTGCTTATATTGAAGGATGTTGTTGTGTTGTTGCATTTACAGCCGCAGCAAGAAAGAATAGCATTGATCTGACCCTAACCTGGTACAAATGAAACTTAAACACTCGATGCTTGACAATGCTCATAAAGTGTTCTGCGTTTTTCAAAACTGCTGTTCATGCGTAAAATGAAAGTGCTTGATGATAAAGTGGGGCTTGTGACTTGTGCCTTCCAGCGGCTAGCTGGAGAGGGTGGCAGAGGCACCGAACAGTCACAGAGTCTTGTTAGTAGCCCAGCGGAAACCGATGAATAGTCCAGAGGCAACCTGGAGGTAACGGCTGGTCAGGTCCTCTAAGCTTCTACCTGCCTCACACTGCACATGGCTGGAAACAAGCAGAGAAACAACGAACTGCCAACTCTGGCTAGTACACAAAATGACACAACATATAAAGACAGGACAATAAAATAAACTGAACATGTATAGGTGACATTTCGGGTCAAGACCCTTCTGCAGCGCTGAAGATGAATCTCGACCTAAAAGGCCACCTATCCATGTTCTCCACAGATGCTGCCTGATCCGACTCCAGCACTCTGTGAAATGTCACCTATCCATGTTCTCCACAGATGCTGCCTGACCCGCTGAGTTACTCCAGCACTCTGTGAAACGTCACCTATCCATGTTCTCCACAGATGCTGCTGCCTGACCCGCTGAGTTACTCAAGCGCTCCTCATCACCTACACGATCCTTTTCCTCCATGAGATCTGGCCTGACCATGCTGAGTTGATCCATCACGTTGTGAAACCTCACCTACCCATGTTCTCTCCACAGATGCTGCCTGACCAGCTGAGTTACTCCAGCACTTTGTGAAACGTCACCTATCCATGTTCGCCACTGATGCTGCCTGCCCCGCTGGAGTTACTCCAGCACTGGATAGGTGACGTTTCACAGAGTGCTGGAGTAACTCAGCTGGTCAGGCAGCATCTGTGGGGAACATGGATAGGTGACGTTTCACAGAGTGCTGGAGTAACTCAGCGGGCCAGGCAGCATCCGTGGAGAACATGGATAGGTGACGTTTCACAGTGCTGGAGTAACTCAGTGGGTCAGGCAGCATCTGCGGATGGAATGGACAATCGACGTTTCGGGTCAGGACCCTTCCTCAGGCTGAGGGGAAAAAGCTGGAAAAGAGATGTGGACCGGACAAAGTCTGGCGAGTGATGGTGATATCCCAGCATTGCATCCTGGACTCTAACCATTCACTGAGTGCCTATTCTTCATGCCAATCCGGGTAGTTTCAGCACTCACCTTCGTCTGTCATCTCTGGTCTTTTGATCTCTACACTGAAAGTGATAGTTACTGTCTGTCTAAACCATTCAGGATATGCAACACCTCATGGAGACAGAGTTGTACCACACAGAAACAGCCCCTTAGACTAACGGCAAGGTCCACACAGACCTCTTAGCCTATCAATGTTAATCGCATCCGTCTACATTAGTTTAGTTCATGGTAACGTGCTCTAAGGTACATTATGACTGTGGCCTTCCTTCTATGCTCTGCCTATTTGACTGCCAATCTAATTGCCTCTTAAACAGAAGTGGACCTGATTGAGAGCTTCAAGTGCCTTTGTGTGCACATTATCAACAATTTGTCCTGGTCTAACCACATTCCACATTGATACCACGACCAGGAAAGCACAACAATACCTCAACTTCTTCAGAAGCTTGAGGAAATTCAACGTCTGCCATGAGTCATAAGGGGTAAGCCATTTAGAACGGAGACGAGGAAATACTTTTTCGCACAGAGAGTAGTGAGTCTGTGGAATTCTCTGCCTCAGAGGGTGGTGGAGGCCGGTTCTCTGGATACTTTCAAGAGAGAGCTGGATAGGGCTCTTAAAGATAGCGGAGTCAGGGGATATGGGGAGAAAGCAGGAACGGGGTACTGATTGTGGATGATCAGCCATGATCACATTGAATGGCGGTGTTGGCTCAAAGGGCCGAAAGGCCTACTCCTGCACCTGTTGTCTATTCCAATTTGTAAAGATCCACCACAGAAAGCATCAGAAGGTCCTAAGTGATTAGGCCATTCGGCCCACCAAGTCTACTCCGCCACTCAAACATGGCTGATCTATCTCTCCCTCCTAACCCCATTCTCCTGCCTTCTCCCCATAACCTCTGATTGCACCGTAGTCTGGTCTGGCAACTGCTCTGCCCAAGATCATGAGAAATTGCAGAGTTGTGGATGTAGCCCAGACCAGTCTCCCCGCTCCCGCCGTCCCAACCATGGTCTCGGTCTACACCACGCCACCACAGGACCCCGGCAAAGCATGACCACTCACACACCCGTCATTCCCTCTCCCGTCAGTTAGAAAATACAAAAGCTTGTAAAGACGATTACCACCAGATTCAAGTACAGATTCTCCTCAGCTGTTATCAGACTATTCAGCGTACCCTCATAAGCTACGGAGGTATTTGCGATCTTCCCATCTACCCGATTGTGGCCCTTGCACATTTTATTATCTGCATTTTCTGTGAAGCTGCAACATCATATTCTGCACTCTGTGTATTTTTCTCTTTGCACGACCTCTGCACTTGTTCATGGCTTGGTTCACTCATGCATGGTACCATTTGCCAGGATTACACTCAAAGCAGTTCTTCACTGCATCTCAGTGCACGTGACAATATTGAACCCAAATAATGCCAGCAGTATCTGATTCTACCACCATCCCTGTCTCTGTCCCAGCATGGGGGAGTCTTAAACTAGAGGGCATAGATTCAAGATGAGAAGGAGAAGATTTAAAATATTTACTTTCAAGAGAGAGTTTGATAGGGCTCTTAAAGATGGCGGAGTCAGGGGATATGGGGAGAAGGCAGGAACGGGGTACTGATTGGGGATGATCAGCCATGATCACATTGAATGGTGGTGCTGGCTCGAAGGGCCGAATGGCCTACTCCTGCACCTATTGTCTATTTCAATCCTCAGAACCCGATCTCTACTCCAGTTTATAGAATCATAGAAACATAGAAAATAGGTGCAGGAGATGGCCATTCGGCCCTTCGAGCCAGCACTGCCATTCATTGTGATCATGGCTGATCGTTCCCTATCAATAACCCGTGCCTGCCTTCTCCCCATATCCCTTGACTCCACTAGCCCCTGGAGCTCTATCTAACTCTCTCTTAAATCCATCCAGTGATTTGGCCTCCACTGCCCTCTGGGGCAGGGAATTCCATAAATTATCATGGGAGGAGATGACCAGATACAAAGGAGATTGAAGGACGTGCCCAAAATTGGTGTGATAAGGTGAATGCACAGAGACTTTTACCCAGAGCACAAGATCAAGAACTAGAAGCATAGATTTCAGGAGAGCTGAAAGGAACATTTGAATGGGAAGCTGATGGGACATCTTGGCCAGCGTGGGCATGTTAGGCCACAGGACCTGTGTGCGGGCTGGGTGACTCTAATTTCCGGGTGGGCAATAAACAATGGTCTTGCCCTCGGCCTGAGTATGCACAATGAAAGAACAAACTCCACTGCCTATTGTAAACCTGTGGTTCAGTGGGAGATAGAGTACAGGAACAGGCTGTGCCCTTTTTAAAAGGCCATTAATCAGTCACGAAACAATGCTCAAACTATTTCAGGTTCAGCAAAGCTAGGAACAAAGAACTGCAGGTGGCCACAAAATACTGGAGTAACTCAGCGTGACAGGCAGCACCTCTGGAGAGAAGGAACACGTTTCGGGTCAATAGACAATAGACAATAAGTAAAGGGCCTGTCCCACGAGCACGTGACTAGCGCAACCAAACCAGAAGTGGGGGCCGCGCAGAGGTCGAGTGAGTGACATGAAGTTCGAGCGGAGTCCGCGCGTGACGTACGGCGTCGAGGCGGTGCGTACAGCGGCAGGCCGTCGCAGCGCGGAATTTTTGAACACAGTCGGTTCTTCGGAGCCCCGCGCGATGTCGGGACACAACTCCATACGGCTCCGGCGATCGAAGTGGGACCGGACCCGCGAAGCCATACGGCTCAAGCGACCATGTTAGGTCGCGCTTGCCGCATGGAGTCGCATGCTCGTGGGACAGGCCCTTTAGTAAGTAAGTACGAGCAGTGGATCAGGATTGTTCGCTGAACATTTGTAACTTTGTCCCCACCCATGTCTACTGTCTCAGTCACATACAGCCCGGTATACAGCAGAAACGGCATTTCGTTTGGACCTCAAGGGGTCCAAATGACAATTAAATGTATCTTGTATCTTGTATCTTGGTTTTACCGGGCTGTATGCCAAACAAAGCATTTCACTGTGAAGTATCATTGAATAATTGCATCTGAAGAAGGGTCTCGACCCAAAACGTCACCCATTCCTTCTCTCCAGAGATGCCGCCTGTCCCGTTCAGTGACTCCAGCATTTTGTGTCTATCTTCGGTGTAAATTCAGTGAGAATCCAGAAATCGGAGGTGCAAAGAGACTTGGGAGTGCTGGTGCAGGATTCCCAAAAATGTAATCTGCAAGGCGAATCAGTAGTAAGGAAGGCAAACACAATGCTAGCATTTATTTCAAGAAGGCTTGTACACATAAACAGAGATGTAATGCTGAGGCTCTATAAGGCGCTGGTCAGGCCACATTTGGAATATTGTGAGCAATTTTGGGCCCCATATCCGAGGAAGGATGTGCCGGGTCTGGAGAGGGTCCAGAGGAGGTTTACAAGAATGATCCCAGGAATGAGTGGGTTAACATATGTTGAGCGTTTGTCGGCACTGGGCCTGTACTCACTGGAGTTTAGAAGAATGAGGGGGGGACCTCATTGAAATGTACAGAATAGTGAAAGGCCTGGATAGAGTGGATGTGGAGAGGATGTTTCCACTAGTGGGAGAGTCTAGGACCAGAGGGCAGTCTAAGAATTAAAGGACGTTCCTTTAGGAAAGAGGTGAGGAGGAATTTCTTTAGTCAGAGGGTGGTGAATCTGTGGAATTCATTGCCACAAAAAGCTGTGGAGGCCATAAGTCAGTGGATATATTTAAGGCAGAGATAGACAGATTGTTTAAGAAGGAACAACAGATGCTGGAAAATCGAAGGTAGACAAAAGTGCTGGAGAAACTCAGCGGGTGCAGCAGCATCTATGGAGCGAAGGAAATAGGCAACGTTTCGGGCAGAAACGTTGCTTATTTCCTTCGCTCCATAGATGCTGCTGCACCCGCTGAGTTTCTCCAGCACTTTTGTCTACCTTAGAGATAGATAGATTCTTGATCAGTACGGGTGTTAGGGGTTATGGGGAGAAGGCAAGAGAATGCGGTTTGGAGGGAGAGATAGATCAGCCATGATTGAATGACAGAGTAGACTTGATGGGCCGAATGGCCTTATGACCTTGAACGAGCAGTTGCTACCGACGACACATTGAATGCCTCCTCCGTGGTGCTGGGAGACCCGGCCAAGCCCCCCCCCCAGTGAGGGCAGGCCACTCATCTCAGACCTTTGTGTGGTGCTGTGCATGCGGACAGTGAGCTGAAGGTCCAACCACGGGACAGGAGGCTGAAAGCACACACCGTTTGTCCAGGAGCCCGCGGCAGGGTTGCGCACAACTTGCCCAAGATCGTCGACTTTGATAACCCGAGGAAAGAAAGTGCCTGGAAATGTGAGCTGACTTTATTTTTAGCAGCAGGGATGGGCTGCAGAGATGGCTCAGCCGCAGCCTGGCGCGGTGAAGGGGGAAGAACGAGCAAAGGAGAAGCAGGGACACTTTCACACTGTGTATACTCTGAACTGCAGGGGGGTTAGGTTGAAGCATAGCCTGCCATTCTCTCCTTGGTGCATGTGCTGAAGCCATTCGCATGGTGCAGCCCAGGTCTCAACAGCTACCCTAGTGGCTGCTTTATACACCCTTTCTAATATAACACTCTGCATGTAATTTAAAGAGGCTCTGAGCCAAGCAGCTAATCCCACAGAACTGGAACTAAACAGCTTAAACAACTTCAAACTGCAAGTGCGCAAGAAACTGACAAACGTTCTAACAAATGTTGATTTAAATGAGTCAAGCCACGGCAAGAATGGAGGAGATAAACATTTGGACAAAGTGTAGCCAAAGCTTGCCATGCATGGTCAGAGTATATCAATAAGGCTGTGGACTGACTGGGAGGCCAGAGTTAGTGAGTGACAGCCGGTGGTGAGAACGGAGCTGAATGCTGCTTATTGCAAGCAGCCTTGTCATTCAGCTAGCGCTGCTGGCAACTAACTATTGCTTCTCAATATATCTGCTTCCTTATCAAGGTCTTGTTTAGTTTACACAAAAAGGCCCTTCGGCCCGAGTCCATACCGTCCAGCGATCCCCGCACGTTAAAACAATCCCACACACACGAGGGACATAGATGTTCAAGAAGGAACTGCAGATGCTGGAAAATCGATGGTAGACAAAAGTGCTGGAGAAACTCAGCAGGTGAGGCAGCATCTATGGAGCAAAGGAAATAGGCAACGTTTCGGGAAGAAACCCTTCTTCAGACTTTTGTCTACCTAGACAATAGGTGCAGGAGTAGGCCATTCGGCCATTCGAGCCAGCACCCCCATTCAATGTGATCATGGCTGATCATCCACAATCAGTACCCCGTTCCTGCCTTCTCCCCGTATCCCTTGATTCCGTTAGCCCGAAGAGCTAAATCGAACTCTCTTTTGAAACGCATCGATTTTACATTTATACCACATCAATTAACCTACAAATGTCTTTGGAGTGCGGGAGGAAACCGAAGATCGCGGAGAAACCCACGCAGGTCACGAGGAGAACGTACAAACACCGTAGACAGCACCCGTAGTCAGGATTGAACCCGGGTCTCTGGTGCTGTGAGGCAACAACTCTACCGCTGAGCCACTCCATTCCGCCCTTGTCTGATGCATCAATGGCGCTTATGTCAATGATTTTGTACCTTCCCGAGATCTTGAGAATCAGCCAACAATAGACGCAGGAGTTGGCCATTCGGCCCTTTGAACCAGCACCACCATTCAATGTGATCATGGCTGATCATCCACAATCAGTACCCCGTTCCTGTCTTCTCCCCATATCCCTTGACTCCACTATCTTTAAGCTCTCTCTTGAAAGTATCCAGAGAACCTGCCTCCACCACCCTCCGAGGCACAGAATTCCACAACTCACAACTCTCTGTGAGAAAAAGTGTTTCCTCGTCTCCATTCTAAATGGCTTACCCCTTATTCTTAAACTGTGGTCCCTGGTTCTGGACTGCCCCAACATCGGGAACATGTTTCCTGCCTCTAGCGTGTCCAAACCCTTAATAATCTTATATGTTTCAATAAGATCCTCTCTCATTCTTCTAAACTCCAGGGTGTACAAGCCCAGCCGCTTCATTCTCTCAGTATATGACAGTCCCGCCATCGTGGGAATTAACCTTGTAAACCTACGCTGCACTCCCTCAATACCTTCAACAATATTTGGCCGAGTTATTTTGAGATATTTCTAGAGATCCCCAGACAGGTATCCATAAAAGCCAAGGTCTGCTCTGACTCTAGCAGAGTGTTTAGTCAGGGAATGGAGTTGCCAAAATATCCAGCTTGTAGAGCAGAACTGCCTTTGAAATCTGCGAACAAGATTGGTATTGGTTTGTTATTCTCACATGAACCAAGATACGGTGAGAAACTTTGTTTGCCTGCTATCCAGTCATCTCATACTGTACACAATTCCAATCAAGCCACATACGTACAACAGATAGTGCAAAGAGAATTATGCCAGAGTGGACAGTGTAGACTATTACAGCATTATCACGCTAGTTACAGATAAAGTGTAGGTTGTAAAAAGTGCAAGGGGCGCACGGAGATGGGCTGGGAGATGGGGATAGCTTACCCACTGTTTTAATTAAAATCAGGAGTAGTTGCTGGGATATATATTTGCTTAATTACAGGTAAACTTGCCAAAGACACAGTCCAGCACAACATGCATTTGTTCTTCCAAAAGCTATCATTTGGTCGCAGTTACCTTGCCAGATGGAGTTGCGACTGAATTCAGATTCTGATTCACTGTAGGCTATGATGAAGGTTCTCCTAAATAGAGTCATAGAGTTGGACAGCATGGACACAGGCCCTTCAGCCCATCTCGTCCATACCGATCAAGTCGGCATACTGGGCTAGTCCCATTGCCCTCTAAACCCTTGCTATCCCTACATCTGTCTAGTTGTATCACAGATAGACACAAAGTGCTGGAGTAACTCAGCGGGACAGGCAGCATCTCTGGTGAGAAGGAATGGGTGATGTTTCGGGGCGAGACCCTTCTTCAGACTGATTGCCAGTTGTATCACAGAGTGAGGACAGATTTTGGCTGAGCGATGGGAGCGAGACATACTATTCTTCCTGCACTGGCGATCCAGATGGGATTGAGATGCTGCAGATTAACTGCGGAAAAACACACGTTGCAACTGCAGAACGTCAATGAAGCTGGGAGCCTCCACCACGATCAGTCTGAAGTAAAGCCCCAACCCAAAACGTTACCTATCTGTGTTCTCCAAGCTGCTGCCTGACCCACTGAGTTACTCCAGAACTAGTGTCTTTCTTTTCCTCTCTAAACCGTTCCATAGAAACATAGAAAATAGGTGCAGGAGGAAGCCATTGGCCCTTCGAGCCAGCACCGCCATTCATTGTGATCATGGCTGATCGTCCCCCGTCAATAACCCGTGCCTGCCTTCTCCCCATATCCCTTCATTCCACTAGCCCCGAGAGCTCTATCTAACTCTCTCTTAAATCCAACCAGTGATTTGGCCTCCACTGCCCTCTGTGGCAGGGAATTCCACAAATTCACAACTCTCTGGGTAAAAACGTTTTTTCTCACCTCAGTCTTAAATGGCCTCCCCTTTATTCTAAGACTGTGGCCCCTGGTTCTGTACTCGCCCAACATTGAAAACATTCTTCCTGCATCTAGCTTATCCAGTCCTTTTATAATTTTCTATGTTTCTAATGTTCCAATTCATGTAACTGTCCAAGGCATGGTGTTGTCAGTCCATTCCACCAACAGATGCTGCCTGACCCGCTGAGTTTTGGTTCTGCTCAAGATTCCTGAATCGGCAGCTCCTTATGTCGACATGTTGCTTGAATGTGGATGATGTTTTAGGGGCAACAATGATGCAGCTCTCCAGTGAGTAGACCACTGCATGAGGTTCAAGACCAGAGGCAAACAGGAAGACACAAGAGGCTGCAGACATGGAATGTGTGGAGGACATTGGACATGCCATTTCAAGTCCAGACCCTTCTTTAGACTGAAGTTTTGGAGCTGGATTTGAAGTCTTGACCACAAAAACATTCCTTTGCTCAGATGGTCAAAGCATTAACGGACCAGGTAGTGTAAGAAGGAACTGCAGATGCTGGTTTAAACCGAAGATAGACACTAAAAGCAGGAGTAACTCAGCGGGGCAGGCAGCATCTCTGCAGAGAAGGAATGGGTGACGTTTCGGGTTGAGACGTCACCCTTCTGTAAGTCCAGGTAGGTCTTGTTGTCCAAATACACAAATACGTAAAAGCCAAACACTAATTAAGGAGGATATACAGAACTATGGAAGCAATGCATTATCTGTACATTGCCTTAATTGGATCTCGTGCAGAGTAAATGAAGAGTCGGGTTGATGAGAAGAGTGGAAATCTACTCCCACTCTCACAGACGGCCGCAGAAACCCAGGATCAGTTTATCTTTTCTAGTCATAGATTTTCTTTCTTCCAGTATGTCTTCCGTGACACACTAGTCAACCTGAGGAGCACCTTCAGCAACAGACTGGTTCCACCAAGATGCAGCACAGAACACCACAGGAGATCCTTCTTCCCTGTGGCTATCAAACTGTACAACTCCTCCCCCTTCTGTCGTGGGGTAGACTGAGACTGAGACTGACTCACCTCCCCTCCCACAATCTTTGCACATCCCCAATCGTGGCCTTCCCACTCTTCACTTTGATTTTGTGTTTCATAACCATATAACCATATAACAATTACAGCACGGAAACAGGCCATCTCGGCCCTACAAGTCCATGCCGAACAAATTTTTTCCCCTTAGTCCCACCTGCCTGCATTCGTACCTTCATGTATCTTGTTGCGTTTTATGACCAGTTCTATCGTATCGTATTGAAGAGAAGGTTGGAAAATGAGTGGGGATCTGGAAGTTACTGCCTGAACAGGTGATGGAAGCAGATTAAAAAGTGGCTTTCTGAAGGAAGTTGTGGAAATCATCCCTGACTGTCACTGTATGTCATGTTGTCACTTGTGGGTGGAGCGCCAAGGCAAATTCCTTGTATGTGAATGCTTGGCCAATAAACATATTCATTAATTCATTCACAAAGTGCTGGAGTAAGTCGGCGGGTCAGGTAGCATCTCTGGAGGAGAAGGATAGGTAACATTTTGGATGCCGAAATGTAGAAACAAAGAACTGCAGATGCTAGTTTATACCAAAGTGCTGGAGTAAATCAGCATATTTGACAGCATCTATGGAGACAATGGATAGGTGACGTTTCGTGTCGGGACCCTTCTTCAGAATGGTGTACTTGCCTTCATCGGTCCAGGCATTGAGTACAAGAGTTAGGAAATCACAATGCAGCTTTGTAGCACTTTGGTCAGGCAGCATCTGGAGTATTGCGTGCAGTTGTGGTCACCCCCATTACAGGAAGGATGGGGAATTTTGAAGGTTGCAGAGAATGTTTGCCAGAGTGATGCCTGGATTAGGGAGCAGTTTAGTTTAGAAGAGCTCCAGGGAGAGGTTGGGCAGTCTTGGATTGTTTTCTCTGCAATGCCAGAAGTTCAAGTCAAGTTAAATCAAGTTTATTCATCACATACACATACGAGGTGTGCAGTGAAATGAAAAGTGGCAATGCTCGCGGACTTTGTGCAAAAAGACAAACAAACAAACTACAAGCAGAATGGAACAGAATCACATCTTCTTTTACATATTGTGGGCGGAAGGAAAAAGGGAATAAACAGCAATTTAAAAAAAAGCAGTAGAGTGGTACAGTAGATTTAATCCCTGGTGAGATAGGAGTTTACAGTCCTAATGGCCTCTGGGAAGAAACTCCTTCTCAACCTCTCCGTTCTCACAGCATGGCAACGGAGGCGTTTGCCTGACCGTAGCAGCTGGAACAGTTCGTTGCAGGGGTGGAAGTTGTGGAACTATATAAAATTATGAGAGGCGTAGATAGGGTAGACAGGCAGAATCTTTCCCCCATGACAAAGGAGCAGAATTAGGATATTTGGCCCATCAATGTTGCTCGGCCATTCCATCATGGCAGATCTATCTTTCACTCTCAAGCCCATTCTCACTCCTGCCCAATAATGTTTAACACCCGTAAGGGCCTGTCCCACTTACGTGTCCTTGGCACGCAAATTACGCGACCTCGTCGTCGGGTTGAGGCGCACAGGCATCGTATGGCCGCACGGGGCCGGTCCCACTGAGAAGCGCGGAGGGGTATGTAGTTGTGCGCGACATCGCGCGGGGCTCCGAAATTTTTGTAGCGAACAAAATCTTTGCCCGCCAATTGCCTGTTGCGTACCTGACAGCCAAAGTGTGACAGTCGCAACGCAACGTCTCACCTCTAACAGCAGCAGAAGCAGGCAAATGATCGCCAAACTCGGCCTGGGGCTCACGGCCGTTGCAGTCCGAATCCACCCCCACTTCTACTCCCAGAGCGGGGCCAAGAAAATTGAAGATAGACACAAAATGTTGGGGTAACTCAGCGGGACCGGCAGCATCTCTGGAGAGAAGCAATGGGTGACGTTTCGGGTCAAGACCCATCTTACAGACTGAAGAAGAGTCTCGACCCGAAACATCACCCATTCCTTCTCTCCAGAGATGCTGCCGGTCCCGCTGAGTTACTCCTGCATTTTGTGTCCATCTTCAAATGACGTCACACGCTCCAGACGGCTGTGTGGGCGCATGAAATCACGCCCGACCTTCGCGGGACCGTCGCTCCTCAACGCGGCCACGAGGTGGCGTAATTAGCGTGCCAAGTGGGACAGGGGCTTTACTAATCAAGTGGAAATATCAAAGACTAGAGGGCACAGCTGTAGTGAGAAGGGCAAAGTTTAAAGGTGATGTTTTGTTTTTTTTAGTTCAGAGATACAGCGGGGAAACAAGCAGTCATTGCATGCAAAGGATATGCAACAAAATACTAAACATGACTACATTTACATGACATTGCTGTGTCCCAAACATTATGGTGCCCTGAAATAGGGGGGGGGGGGACTATGTATAAACACAGCTGTAATTTCTATCATGGTGAAACCAAAATGTATAAAAATGGCCTTTAATAATATCTGACACTGTGCACTTTAACCACATGTGATTTTTTCAATTACAAATCTCTATTTGTTGAGTACAGAGGCAAATAAATAAATGATGTGTCTTTATCCCAGACATTATGGAGGGCACTGTATATTCTAATGCTTCTTAAGCATCGAGATAGTCCCTGCTCAACTACTTCCTCCAGCAGCTTAGAAACATAGAAAACAGGTGCACGAGTAGGCCATTCGGCCCTTCGAACCAGCACCGCCATTCAATATGATCATGGTCGATCATCCAAACTCAGTACTGTTTTTCCTGCTTTTTCCCTATACCCCTTGATTCCGTTAACCCTAAGAGCTAAATCTAACTCTCTCTTGAAAACATCCAGTGAATTGGCCTCCACTGTGGCAGAGAATTCCACAGATTCACAACTCTCTGGGTAAAGAAGTTTTTCCTCATCTCAGTCCTAAATGGCCGACCCCTTATTCTTAAACTGTGACCCCTGGTTCTGGCATCCATACACCCTTGGTCCATACACCCAACACCAATGAAACCATGGGTTCCAGTCAGCCATGAATCAAAAGGGTGGTGAATCTGTGGAATTCTATGCCACCAAAGTCCAAGTCAGCGGACATTTTTAAGGCAGAGATAGATAGATTTTGGATTTGTACGGGTGTCAGGGGCTATGGGGAGAAGGCAGGAGAATGGGGTTTGGAGGGAGAGATAGATAAGTCATGATTGAATGGCGGAGTACACTTGATGGGCCGAATGGCCTAACTCTGCTCCTATCACTTATGATCTTATGAAGAGTCTAGCCATCAGATGCCACCAATTTTGGGACCGGCCTCCTGTTTGGGCAGTCCGCAGGTGGAGATGAGGCTAGTCTGCTCCAGGATGGGGCAGTGGGTTACTGACGGAGTGGGTAGATTGGGGTTGTTGTGTGCTTCCACCACTTACTTACACAGAGCGTACATGCAGTCTTCTTGCATGGCCCCAAGGTTCGCGACATCACCCTTAAAGCCCGTTCTCCACTTGCAGTAGCCATGGGCTGGGTATTCCCGGTAATAGATGTACAGCTTTGTAGGTTAAAATGTCCCTAGTGAGCGCAGGATAGTGTGAGTGTGCGGGGATCGCTGGTCGGTGTGGACTCGGGTAAACACCCCCCTTCTCTCTCCGATCTACCCATGTCCTCTACACCCTCTGCCCTCCCCCCTCATTCTTTAGGAAACAGGGGTTCTCGTCTTCCATTATAGATGAGGCTCTCACTAGGGTCTCCTCAATATCCCGCAGCTCTGCTCTTGCTCCCCCTCCCCCCATCCGTAACAAGGACAGAGGCCCCCTTGTCCTCACCTTCCACCCCATCAGCCGTCGCATACAACATTTTCATCCTCCAACATTTTCGCCACGTCCAACGGGATCCCACTACTGGCAAAATCTTCCTATCTCCACCCCTTACTGCTTTCCGCAGAGACCGCTCCCTCCTAAACTCTCTGGTCAACTCATCCCTTCCCTACCAAACCACCCCCTCCCCTGCTACTTCCCCCCCCCGCAACCGCAGGAAATGCAACACCTGTCCAAAGTGGTGTCTGTCCATTCCTTCCACAGATGCTGCCTGACCTGCTATGTTCCCCCAGCACTTTGTGTTTTGCTCAATTTTCCAGCATCTGCTGTCTCTCATGTTTCCATCCGTCTCACCCTGTTTGCCAACCCTGGGTTTGACAAAAAGCCTGCAGGGTTCCTACTAAATGCAGGAACTCCACTTCAGGCAGATTACATTCCATCTGTGGAAATACATCGGCACTCAAGGATGGGAGAGCAAATTAATATTCAAGCTGGTTAAGAAAGAACTGCAGATGCTGAAAAAATCGAAGGTAGACAAAAATGCTGGAGAAACTCAGTGGGTGTTGCAGCACCTATGGAGCGAAGGAATAGGTGATGTTTCGGGTCGTAGATGCTGCCTCACCCGCTGAGTTTCTCCAGCTTTTTTGTCTACCTTCAATAAATTCAAGCTGGTTGTTTAAACACCTTTCTCAAAAAGACCTGCTCCAATACAATCCCACAGACTCTGTGTGTGGACGGTAGAGGCAGGTAATGTCCCTGCCTCCATTTGCCATTGTGAGAACTGTCACATGGACAAACAGCACCTCATATTTCGCTTGGGCAGCTTAGACCCCAGCGGTATGTTTCTCTAACTTTAAGTAACCCTTGCATTCGATCTCTCTCCTTCCCTCCACCACCCTAGTTCTCTGACTAGTTGCACTGTCCTGATTAATTTTACTGATTGTGGTATACCATCAGATCCTGAGAGCGATGCCGTCTGGAGCTATGCTCCTGGTAGTGCCACCCATGGCAGTAAGCCACAAACGGCTGGGAAGATGGATGAAGGCTACAGCAGTAAAGGGTCTCCGGTCGTCTTGGACTCCATGCCACTGGATCCTGACCCAGATCTGTCAAGGACCGTGTGGTGGCTGTCTGTGCACCAGTCTCCCCACGTTAAACAAAGTCACGCACAGGCGGGTCCTCCAAACCTGGAGACACCCCTGGTCAGCCATGACCGAAGGGGGCCTAAGAATGCCTTGTTGTCACCTTCCCCTCAGCCAACAATGAACCATTCCAACATTTCATTAATCATTGTCTACTTTGATCTGTTGTTTGCACACCTTACCCGTCCAAGTCTCCCTCTTCCCTGGCTCTCAGATTGTTAAGGGTTTGGACACACTAGAGGCAGGAAACACGTTCCCGATGTTGGGGGAGTCCAGAACCAGGGGCCACAGTTTAAGAATAAGGAGAAAGCCATTTAGAACGGAGACGAGGAAACACTTTTTCTCACAGAGAGTGGGTGGAATTCTCTGCCTCAGGTTCTCTGGATGATTTCAAGAGAGAGCTAGATAGGGCTCTTAAAGATAGCAGAGTCAGGGGATATGGGGAGAAGGCAGGAATAGGGTACTGATTGTGGATGATCAGGCATGATCACATTGAATGGCGGTGCTGGCTCGAAGGGCCGAATGGCCTACTCCTTCACCTATTGTCTATTGTCAATCTGAAGAAGGGTATTGACCCGAAACGTCACCCATCCCTTCTCTCCAGAGATGCTGTCTGTCCCAGTGAGTTACTCCAGCATTTTGTGTCTGTCCTCGGTGTAAACCAGCATCTGCAGTTGCTTCCGACAAACAACATCCAGTTAAAATGTCTACATTATGCACAGCTGATACGAGGTTTGAGGTTCAGTGTGGACTTGCCCACAGCACAGATGAGACACCTGCAGTCCCACTGCACCAGAGGTAGATGAGTGGGGTAGCAATGGAGCCTGCTTGCATTTCCTCAGAAGAGAAGCATGGGTCCTGTGCAGGTAGATTATGCCAGTGGGTCATCACCGCTAGATACGGGACCAAAGAATCTCAGCCCAGTGATGAGCTGAAATTTAATTTTAAACCACTCCACTACTTACATAACGTTAGCTACCGTTAGCTAGCCTGACTTTAGCTAGTCTTTGCAGTTTGAAAATACCCTATGGCCCCAGCCTAAGGTGCAAACAAGATGCTATATTTACCCGTGGAAATGCACCCTCGCTTTGTGACTATGCTATTCATTATTTTAACATGTGCTTTACATGGGCACTATAATACACTGTAATTGGGCACTAATACACTGAAATTTAGAAGGAGAGAGGGCATCTTATATAAGATTATAAAGGGATTGGACACACTAGAGGCAGGAAACATGTTCCTGATGTTGGGGGAGTCCAGAACCACAAGAAAGGAGATGAGGAAAAGCCATTTAGAACGGAGATGAGGAAAAACCTTTTCACCCAGAGAATTGTGGATCTGTGGAATCCTCTGCCTCAGAGGGCGGTGGAGGCCGATTCTCTGGATTGTTTCAAGAGAGAGTAAGATAGAGCTCTTAAAGATAGTGGAGTCAGGGGGTTATGGGGAGAAGGCAGGAACGGGGTACTGATTGTGGATGATCAGGCTGGCTCGAAGGGCCGAGTGGCCTAGTCCGGCACCTATTTTCTATTGTCTATCCAGTGTTAATTGAAGGGGTGGGAGATTGCAACCTTCACGTGGTCCGCCCTGTTTCGACGAATGCAATCAAGTAAGATGAAATGGAACAAGTTGTCCTACAACTTTAGGCTGTGCACGCCATACGCAAGAAGAAGCAGAAGTGTTAATTGAAGAGAGTGGCTGGAGATGTATGCTTGGCAGCTTCACAACTGGCGAGTGAGTGGAGGATGGGGAGCCGGTGCGATCCGTCACTGGGGTCCATGTTTACAAGTGGGTGAAGGTGAACCTCAGCACTGCCCAGGGAGCCGGGCTGGCTCGATTCAGCTGAGCAGAGGAAGTCGGCACCAAGTGATCAGAGGACATTCAATCCCACGCTGGGAGCTCAGAAAGGTCGGCGGATCAGTTACTTCAGCCACAGGCACTGGGGTCCGATTACACGCGACTCACTTGGTGGCAAAATTCGGAATAACAATTCCAAAATTGTACACTTAAGCAGGATCCTCAAATAGACAATCTGTTAATCTCTGACATCCGTTCACTGGCTTTTTCAAAGAAAAATATTTCGGAAAGTTATTTTCAGAATGTCAGCTGGCGCAGAATCTTTGCACTGTAAGTGGGGGATCAATGCTGAGACTGTGACACAACGTTCCCCTTTCTCTGACGTACAGGATCAATACCCGCCCCACACACCACCACCTCATCCTTTCTCCTGACTTCCAATGTCAGCAAGCACTGCCCTGGGCCTCCTCCACTGTCACATTCAGGCCCAATGCAAATGCGAGAATCAGCACCTCATACTTCACTTGGGCAGTTCCCACCCCAGCAAGTAACCCTTGCTTCCCCTCTCGCTCTCTCTCTCTCCATTCCTCCCCCACCCTAGTTCTCCAATTAGTTCCACTGTCCTCCTGATTAAATATTACTGATTGTAAGCGTGTTGTCACCTTCCCCGCAACCAACAATGAACCATTTTTCTTGCATCATCCGAAGGGTCTCGACCCGAAACATCACCCATTCCTTGTCTCCAGAGATGCTGCCTGTCCCGCTGAGTTACTCCAGCGTTGTGTGTCTATCCGAGAGAGAGAGGCAGCAATCCAAACTGGATCCAGTCTGAAGAAGGGTCTCGACCCGAAACGTCACCTATTCCTTCTCTCCATAGATGCTGCCTCACCCGCTGAGTTCCTCCAGCATTTTTGTCTACCTTCGATTTTTCCAGCATCTGCAGTTCTTTCTTAAACAATCCAAACAAAAAGATCTGTGATGTGAGGTAATAAGAAGAGGGATGAGCATACAACTGCTCACGGCCTGTTAGCCACTCGATGACTCTATTGTACTGAAGAGATCATCAGTATAGAACAGCAATACAGAGCTCAGTAAGAAAGCAGCGATTTGTCTTGGTCCTGGCACAATGCCGTGACAATCTACAACGCCAGTGTGTTTAACATCAGACATTACTTCTCTCATTCTGCAAGCTTTGGCAGCGTGTGTAGTGCCAGCAGCCAAAGCCAGCTCCCAATGCACAAGTCAGCAACTTAAGGTGAGTCTGCATAGGTCAATATGCACAGCTGCCTGCCTGCCTGACTGCAGCTCTGCAACATCGGTGTGGACAAGACCAAGAGCCTTCAACTGCACTGGGACAAACTCAAGGTCTGCTCTCTGGTTAATGAAGGGGAGAAACAGCCTCTTCTTGCCAAGGCACCAACGCTATAAACAAACCAAGGCTTCCTCTGGAATCCTTGGGTGTTTCCATAACCTCAATGCTAGCAATCCCACCTTTACATCAGCACGCTTCACTACTTATGCTTCATAAGGTCATGGAGCAAAATTAGACCATTCGGCCCATCAAGTCTACTCCGCCATTCAATCATGGCTGATCTATCTTTCCTCTCAACCCCATTCTCCTGGGAGTACAGGCCCAGTGCTGTCAAACACTAAACTCCAGGGAGTACAGGCCCAGTGTGGTAAACTCCAGGGAGCACAGGCCCAGTGTGGTCAAACACTAGACTCCAGGGAGCACAGGCCCAGTGTGGTCAAACACTAAACTCCAGGGAGCACAGGCCCAGTGTGGTCAAACACTAAACTCCAGGGAGCACAGGCCCAGTGTGGTCAAACACTAAACTCCAGGGAGCACAGGCCCAGTGTGGTCAAACACTAAACTCCAGGGAGTACAGGCCCAGTGTGGTCAAACACTAGACTCCAGGGAGTACAGGCCCAGTGTGGTCAAACACTAAACTCCAGGGAGTACAGGCCCAGTGCTGTCAAACACTAAACTCCAGGGAGTACAGGCCCAGTGTGGTCAAACACTAAACTCCAGGGAGTACAGGCCCAGTGTGGTCAAACACTAAACTCCAGGGAGCACAGGCCCAGTGTGGTCAAACACTAAACTCCAGGGAGCACAGGCCCAGTGTGGTCAAACACTAAACTCCAGGGAGCACAGGCCCAGTGTGGTCAAACACTAAACTCCAGGGAGTACAGGCCCAGTGTGGTCAAACACTAGACTCCAGGGAGTACAGGCCCAGTGTGGTCAAACACTAGACTCCAGGGAGTACAGGCCCAGTGCGGTCAAACACTAAACTCCAGGGAGTACAGGCCCAGTGTGGTCAAACACTAAACTCCAGGGAGTACAGGCCCAGTGCTGTTAAACACTAAACTCCAGGGAGCAAATGCCCAGTGTGGTCAAACACTAGGCTCCATGGAGTACAGGCCCAGTGCTGTCAAACACTAGGCTCCATGGAGTACAGGCCCAGTGTGGTCAAACACTAGGCTCCAGGGAGCACAGGCCCAGTGTGGTCAAACACTAGGCTCCAGGGAGTACAGGCCCAGTGCTGTTAAACGCTCATCACACATGGTGCTTGAGCACATAATCCATTGTTATTGTGGGGCATCACGGAGGGACTGCTGCAGTGTGCGCTCCAAACAGAGAACAGTATAGCACAGGGACAGGCCCTTCGGCTCACAAGGATGGACAGGCGGAACATTTCTTCCCACGGTTGAAATGTCAAGGACTTGAGGGCATAGTTTGACAATGAGAGGGGCAATGTTTAAAGGAGATGTGCGGGGCAAGTGTTTTACACAGAGGGTGGTGGGTGCCTGGAGCGCGCTGCCAGGGGTGGGGGTGGAGGCAGATACGATAGTGGTGTTTGAGACAGGCACGTAGATATGCCGGGAATGGAGGGATCACGTGCAGGCAGAAGAGATTAGTTTATCTTGGCATCATACTCAGCACAGACATTGAAGGCCGAAGGGCCTGTTCCTGTGCTGGGCTGTCCTATGGTCTGTGTTAATGTCCGTGCCGAGCTTGATGGCAATATGAATTAATCTCCTCTGCCTGCACTTGATCCGTATCCCCCCATTCCCTATATATCCACGTGCCTGTTTAAACGCCACAGAGATTACACTTCAAAGACCTGTGAAGCGCTTTGCAGATCCTAAAGATACAAATGGCACCACAGAAAAGCACAGAATATTATTTGTCCAACACTGAAACCATGGCCTTGCCCCCATCTAAAGTCTCCTGAAATTCCATCCACAAACATCCAACATATGGCTTGTAATCCCAAAACTCAATGTGTTAATGTTTAACATTGTGGCCTTGGATATGAAGCGTTGGGTAAGGCACGTGGTAGTGGGTTATTCTGACTTGCATCAGTGGCAACACTTCAAGGATGCTACACTGGCAGCCGTTTCATCCACCTTCCCCACCCAGTGGATGTGGTGTATCTGGACTTTCACAAAGCCTTTCGTAAGGTCCCACACAAGAGATTAGTGTGCAAACTTAGACCACATGGTATTGGGGGTAGGGTATTGACATGGATAGAGAACTGGTTGGTAGACAGGAAGCAAAGAGTAGGAATTAACAGGTCCTTTTCAGAATGGCAGGCGGCGTCTTGTGGTTTGCAATATATATTAACGATTTAGTCGAGGGAATTAATGTGATATCTTCAAGTTGGGACACAAAGCTGGGTGGCAGTGTGAGCCGCGAGGAGGATGCTATGAGGATGCAGGGTGACTTGGATAGGTTGGGTGAGTGGGCAGATGCATGGCAGATGCAGTATAATTTGGATAAATGTGAGGTTATCCACTTTGGTGGCAAGAACAGGGAGGCAGATTATTATTATTATGTTCAGTCACTGAAAGTAAGCATGCAAGTACAGCAGGCAGTGAATAAAGCTAATGGCATGTTGGCCTTCATTGCGAGAGGATTTGAGTTTAGGAGCAAGGAGGCCCTGCTGCAATTGTACAGGGCCCTGGTGAGACCGCACCTGGAGTAGTGTGTGCAATTTTGGTCTCCTAATTTGAGGAAGGACATTCTTGCTATTGAGGGAGTGCAGCGCAGGTTCACCAGGTTAATTCCCGGGATGGCGGGACTGATATATGATGAAACAATGGGCCGACTGGGCTTGTATTCACTGGAATTTAGAAGGATGAGAAGATTTCATAGAAACATGTAAAATTCTTAAAGGATTGGACAGGCTAAATGCAGGGAAAATGTTCCCAATGTTGGGGGAGTCCAGAACCAGGGGTCCCAGTTTAAGAATAAGGGGTCGGCCATTTAGGACTGAGATGAGGAAAAATCTCTTCACCCAGAGAGTTGTGAATCTGTGGAAATTTCTGCCACAGAAGGCAGCGGAGGCCAATTCACTGGGCATTTTCAAGAGAGAGTTAGATTGATCTCATAGGACTAAGGGAAACAAGGAATATGGAGGAAAAGCTGGAAAGGGGTACTGTTTTTAGGTGATCAGCCATGATCACATTGAATGGCGGTGCTGGCTTGAAGGGCTGAATAGACTACTCCTGCACCTAGTTTTCTATGTTTCTATCCCAACCCTACTCTCCCCCCCATCCACACTCACACAACACTCCCCCCACCCTCCCAACCCACCCTACTCTCCCCCTCCATCCTACCCACCCTACTCTCCCCCTCCATCTACCCACCCTACTCTCCCCCTCCATCCCTACCCACCCTAGTCTCCCCCTCCATCCTACCCACCCCTACTCTCCCCCTCCATCCTACCCACCCTACTCTCCCCCTCCATCCTACCCACCCTAGTCTCCCCCTCCATCCTACCCCACCCTACTCTCCCCCCCCATCCTACCCACCCTAGTCTCCCCCCTCCATCCTACCCACCCTACTCTCCCCCTCCATCCTACCCACCCTACTCTCCCCCTCCATCCTACCCACCCTAGTCTCCCCCTCCATCCTACCCACCCTACTCTCCCCCCTCCATCCTACCCACCCTACTCTCCCCCTCCATCCTACCCACCCTACTCTCCCCCCCCCATCCTACCCACCCTACTCTCTCCCCCCCATCCTACCCACCCTAGTCTCTCCCCCTCCATCCTACCCACCCTAGTCTCCCCCTCCATCCTACCCACCCTAGTCTCCCCCTCCATCCTACCCACCCTAGTCTCCCCCTCCATCCTACCCACCCTACTCTCCCCCTCCATCCTACCCACCCTACTCTCCCCCCTCCATCCTACCCACCCTACTCTCCCCCTCCATCCTACCCACCCTATCCTCTCCACCACCATCCCATATGCACCTGTCTCACTCCTGGACAATATTTCCTTGCATCCTCGCTTTCCTCTCCCATATTCTCATCCACCCACACCCCTCCCTCCAGCTCCACATTTCACACCTCTTCTTTCTTTATCTCAAACCCTTTTGTCTCCTTTCCACCCTCAGCCTTTGTCATTTACTCCACGTATCTACAAATCCCCACCCCCCCCCCACCTGCGTCCACCTATCACTCGCCAGGCTTTGTCACGCCCCCACCCCTTTTCTTTACCAGCTTTCACCCGCCCTACATTAGTCTGAAGAAGGGTCCTGAAACGTTGCCTGCCCATTGCGTCCACAGATGCTGCCTGATCCGCTGAGATCCTCCAGGACACAAAGTGCTGGGGTAACTCAACACTTCAGGCAGCATCTCTAGGTGACGTTTCAGAACGAGACAATTCTTCAGACAACACTTTGCTTTTTGTTCATGATTCCAGCATCTCCAGACTCTGCCTACGACGAGTAGTTGCTTATTGCAAGTTTGCAGATTTAGTTTGAGAGATACAGCGCGGAAACCGGCCCATTGGCCCACCGTGTCCGCACCGACCAGCGATCCCCGCACATTATCACTATCCTACACATATTAGGGCAAATTTTTATAATGTTTTTTTAACACCAAGTCAATTAACCTACAAACCCGTATGTCTTTGGAGTATGGGAGGAAACCAGAGCACCAGGAGAAAACCCACGCAGGTCACAGGGAGAAGGTGCAAACTCTGTACAGACAACACCCGTAGTCAGGATGGAACCCGCGTAGCTGGCGCTGTGAGGCAGTAACTCTACCAATGCACCACTGTGCCGCCCAAATGACATATCAGATTACAATGTGTCACCCATTAAGCTTCATTAAAGCAGATTCTTCCAGTTAGTTACTCCGTGGGTGAGAGGAAGCCCATCTGTCCTCCCTCAGGGGATGTACTTTGCGTCACCTGCTCTCTAACGCATGGCTGACTCTTCGTGAGACTCCCCTGCTATTATGCACAGATTTAGTTGGAGACAGACAGTGAGCTGCACAAAGCAGCATCAGGATGTGACCAAAAGCTTTGCTTTGAGGAACGACATGAAGAAGGAGAGATGTTTATAGTTCAGCTTTAGAGATACAGCGCAGAAACAGGCCCCTCGGTCCACCGAGTCCGCACCGACCCGCGATCCCCGCACACTAACACAAGCCTACACACGCTAGGAGCAATTTACACAGTATACAAACCCAAGCCAATTAACCTACAAACCCGCACATCTTTGGAGTGTGGGAGGAAACCGAAGATCAGAGTAAAACCCACACGGGTCACTGGGAGAACGCACAAACTCCATACAGACAGCACCCATGGTCGGGATTGAACCCGGGTCTCAGGCGCTGCAAGCTCTGTAAGGCAGCAACACTAACACTGCACCACCGTGCCACCCTTGTACAGGATTGTACAGATGTAGATTGGAGCAAAATCCAGAATGCAAAGAATTAAAGACACAAAAGTCAATAGCGGAGGATGGTGCAATCCTCCGATTCTCTGAATAATATTTTTGCTAAATCATGGTTCTAGCGTGTGCTAATTTCCTCCCTCGTTTCTTTCAAGTCTGTCACATATTTCAAAGGGGACACAAGAGACTGCAGATGCTGCAATCTTGAACAAAAACAAACTGCTGGGGAAATTCAGCATGTCTGTGGAGGGAATCGATAGATACTGTTTTGGGTTGGGACCTGTCCATTCCCTCCAGGGATGCTGCCTGACCCACTGAGTTTCTCCAGCACTTTGCTCATCGTCATCCAAGTCTGGCAATTTATCCAGACTATCAATCTCTTAATCCCACTCCTGCTGACATTTACCAGGCTGTTTGAAGTAATGAGGGTCGAGATTACTAATATGGGAATTCCTAATCCCACCTTTCTGTCCTGGGCCTCCTCCATGGCCAAAGTGAGCCCCACCTCAAATTGGAGGAGCAGCACCTCATATTTTGCTTGGGTAGTTTACACCCCAGCGGTATAAACATTGACCTCCAATTTCAGGTAGTCCCTGCTTTCTCCCTCCTTCCCCTCCCCTTCCCAGCTCTCCCACAGCCCACTGTCTCCATCTCTTCCTTTCTTCTTCCTGACCCCCCCCCCCCACCCCCACCCCCATTAGTCTGAAGAAGGGTCTTGACCCAAAACGTCACCCATTACTTCACTCCATAGATGCAGCCTCACCCGCTGAGTTTCTCCAGCATGTTTGTCTTATAGACAATAGGTGCAGGAGTAGGCCATTCGGCCCTTCGAGCTAGCACATGATTGAATGATGGAGTAGACTCGATGGGGCTGAATCGCCTAATTTTACTCCTATAACTTGTGAATTTGTGAAAACACTGGATGCTGGGGCCAGCCAAAGTCAACACAATATCAATTTGATTTAAAATTAGTTAAACTTATCCCGGCATTTAAAAATTTCAATCAGAGCACAACAATCTCTTCCCTTGCCTCCTGGGATAAATCTCATCCTACCCTGGGCATTTATCCATCTTTAAACTTCCTGAGACATCGAGAATCTCCACTATGTATGGAGATATGTACTAGAAACATAAAGAATTCCATTCTTTAGTCAAAGGGTGGTGAATCTGTGGAATCCATTGCCACAGAAAGCAGTAGAGGCCAAGTCAATGGATATTTTTAAGGCGGAAATTGACAGATTCTTGATGAGCAAGGGTGTCAGGGGTTATGGGGAGAAGGCAGGAAAATTTCATTGAGAGGGAACGATAGATCAGCCATGGTTCAATAGCAAAGTAGACTTGATGGGCCGAATGGCCTAATTCAGCTCCTTTGATATATTAACTTATTTCCTTTGTGAAGTCCGTATCCTTCACATAAGGGTGAGTGAAAATCTTTCCTATCCCCACCTCAACAAAAAAGGAATCCAGTGAAAACGTCACAAGTTAAATGTAGTTTGTGTCTATATTAGGGACATTATATATTACTGACACGCGGCAATATTGTCTTAAAATACAATTATCCATGATCTAACAATGGTGGAGTTGCCTCCAGGGGCCGAATGGGCTGTTAGGTATTACCGTTGCTAGGCTAGGGCACACCGCTCCGTGTTTCTGTTTCTGGGGGGCACTGTTCCCTATGCCAAATCCCTCAATGTTGATTCAGTAAATTAAACCATGCAATGATTTACAGACAGCAAATCAAAGTGGTGAGAATTCACCAGTGTAAACACATACAAGAGTCACCCACCATTCTTCAGACTTCCTTATAACGACCGCGATGGACTTCTGACCCACTCGTTATTAACAACCTAGTAATTAGTCAAGAAACTGAGGTTACTGCTCAAACGGGTCAACCTTAAGTGGCTGTCAGGTTAAAGAGGGCACGGTCAGGTTCAAGAGGGGACATTCCCATATTATGCAATCACAAACACAATGGCTCATATTTCACTTGGGCAGCTTACAACCCAGTGGTATGAATATTGATTTCCCTAATTTCAAGTAACCCTTGTTTCCTGCTCTCTGAGATATCGAGAACCTCCACTAAGTATGGAGATTTGTACTACAATCTCACCTCCTGATTCCATTCTTTAGTCAGAGGGTGGTGAATCTTTTACACACAGAGTTATGAGTGTGGAATTCTCTGCCTCAGAGGGCAGTGGGGGGTGGAAGATTGCAACCTTCACGTGTTTCGACTAATGCAATCAACTCGACGTGCACAAACGGAAGATCAAATAGAACAAGTTGTCCAACAACTTTAGGCTGTGCACGCCACACGAAAGAGGGCGGTGGAGGCAGGTTCTCTGGATACTTTCAAGAGAGAGCTAGATAGGGCTCTTAAAGATAGCGGAGCCAGGGGATATGGGGAGGAGGCAGGAATAGGGTACTGATTGTGGATGATCAGCCATGATCACATTGAATGGCCTACTCCTGCACCCATTGTCTATTGTCTCTCCATCCCTCCCCCATCCTAGTTCTCCAACTAGTTTCACTGTCCTCCTGATTAAATGTTACTCTGAATGCCTCGCTGTCACCTTCCCCGAGCTAACAATGATCTAGTCTACATTTTCCTTCATCCCCATTGATCTCTCATTTTCACACCTTACCCTTCCACATCTCTCCTTCCATTCCCTCTCCCCTGACCCTGCCTGAAGAAGGGTCTCGATGCAAAACGTCACCCATTCCTACAATCCAGAGATGCTGCCTGTCCAGCATTTTGAGTGGTATACATCTTCGGTGGGAACCAACATCTGCAGTTGCATCCTACACTGGGCACGCTCAGTACCATGCTGCTTAGTGAAGGCAGCTTCAGAGCAGAAGCTGAACATATTTGGAGAAGTCAAGTAATGCAGCGATAGAGTTACTGCCAGCGACCCGTGTTCCATCCCAACTACGGGTGATGTCTGTACGGAGTTTGTACGTTCTCCCTATGACCACATCTCGAGTATTGTGTACAGTTTTGGCCTCCTAATTTGAGGAAGGACATCTTTGTGATTGAGGCAGTGCAGTGTAGGTTCACGAGATTGATCCCTGGGATGGCTGGACTGTCATATGAGGAAAGATTGGAAACATTAGGCTTGTATTCACTGGAGTTTAGAAGGATGAGGGGAAAATCGTATAGAAACATATAAAATTATAAAAGCTAGATGCAGGAAAAATGTTCCCAATGTGGGGCGAGTCCAGAACCAGGGGCCACAGTCTTAGAATATAGGGGAGGTCATTTAAGACTGAGGTGAGAAAAAACGTTTTCACCCAGAGAGTTGTGAATTTATGGAATTCCCTGCCACAGAGGGCAGTGGAGGCCAAGTCACTGGATGGATTTAAGAGAGAGTCAGATAGAGCTCTAGGGGCTAGTGGAATCAAGGGATATGGGGAGAAGGCAGGCACGGGTTATTGATAGGGGACAATCAGCCATGATCACAATGAATGGCGGTGTTGGCTCGAAGGGCCGAATGGCCGCCTCCTGCACCTATTTTCTATGTTTCTATGACCGCGTGGGTTTTCTCCAGGTGCTCTGGTTTCCTCCCACATTCTGAAGACGTGCAGGTTTGTAGGTTAATTGGCTTCGGTAAAATTGTCCCTAGTGTGTAGGATAGTGCTAGTGTGCAGGGGATTGTTGGTCGCCGTAGACTCAGAGGGCCGAAGGGCCTGTTGCTACGCTGTATCTCTAAACTAATAAGTCAGATCCCTTCTGGATATGGTTGGCAGAACTGTGCCTAATTTTGAGATATTAAACGAGGACCGAACAGAAAGAAATGGAGGTGCGGTGAGCATTGACAGACCCACCCTGGGATACGGCATCAGTCTTAATCGCAGACACAGTTTGACAACTTTACGTCGCACCACAGATGGATTTATGTCATTGCTTTAACACAACAACACTTTCCAGCAGTGGCACCAGACTAATTATGACACCGAGTTACACCAGGTAACATTCAATCAAATGAGCAAAGGCTTAATCACACACAGAATCAGACTGCACGGAAACAGGCCCATCGGCCCAACTTGCCCACGCCAACCAACACGGCCCATCTACACTAGTCCCACCTGCCTGCATCTGGCCCATAGCCCCCTATCCATGTACATGCCCAAATGTCTTTTAAATATTGTTATAGTCTCTACCAGCTCTGGCAGCTTGTTTCATATACCCACCACCCTCTTTTAAACAATTGTCCCTATCAGCTCTGAGATGCTGTATGACTCTTTGACTATTACTCTTACAACTTTTGCTATTTGCTTACGTGCTTGCTTCTTTCATTCACACTGGGTTCTACCCATTGAACCCATCCCCCCCCGCATCACAAACTTCTATAGCCTGGAATATTAAGCTGCCTGTCCTGGCTTTGTCTTAACCACATTTCCATGATTACTACATTATAATTTCATAAGTTCTAGGAGCAGAATGAGGCCAGTCAAGTCATTCAAGAATGCCAATCTATCATTCCCTCTCAAACCCATTCTCCTGCCTTCTCCCCAAAGCCGACACCTACACTAATCCATGACTCATGCTGGAAGCTCGGTGCTTCAAAGAGAATGCAGCTGAGGCAGCCAGCCCTACCGCAGTAACCCACCTGCCTCTGTCTCTCTGCCCACTGCACTCGTTTGCTGCACTGGCCATACTACTCCCCCCACCAACACCTCGACGATGCTGCCCGCGACCACGCCAGCCAAATTAATTACAACCTTCTTCAGGAGCGTGAGAAGATTTTTTTGCATTTTGTTTATGCATGTTATGAATTTCTATTAAGAAATAAATGTGTGCACACCATCAAGTGGTGCCTGCACCACAACAATGTGCTCACAGGTGCACGTAGATACATAGATACATTGACAATAGATGCAGGAGGCCATTCAGCCCTTCGAGCCAGTACTGCCATTCACTGTGATCATGGTTAATCATCCACAACCAGTACATCATTCCTGCCTTCTCCCCATATCCCCTTCACTATCTTTAAGAGCTCTATCTAACTTGGTTTTGAATGCATCCAGTGAATCGGCCTCCATTGCCTTATGAGGCAGGGAATTCCACAAACGCACAACTCTCTGGGTGAAAAAGTGTTTCCTCATCTCAGTTCTAAATGGCTTACCCCTTATTCTTCGCCCCTGGTTCTGGACTCCCCTAACATCAGGAACATGTTATCTGCATCTAGCGTGTCCAATCCCTTAATAATTTTATATGTTTCTATAAGATCCCCTCTCATCCTTCTAAGTTCCAGCGAATGCAAGCCCAGTCGCTCCACTCTTTCATCATATGACATCATATCCCGGGAATTAACCTGGTGAACCTACGCTGCACTCCCTCAATGGCAAGAATAACCTTCCTCAAATTTGGAGACCAAAACTGCACACAATACTCCAGGTGTGGTCTCACTAGGGCCCCGCACAAGTGAAGAAGGACCTCTTTGTTCCTATACTCAACTCCTCTTGTTATGAAGGCCAACATGCCATTTGCTTTCTTCACTGCCTACTGTACCTGCATGTTTACTTTCAGTGACTGATGTACTAGGACATACAGGTCTCACTGTACTTCCCCATTTCCTAACCTGACACCATTCAGATAATGTCTGAAGTCTGAAGAAGGGTTTTGGCCCGAAACGTTACCTATTTCCTTCGCTCCATAGATGCTGCTGCGCCAGCTGAGTTTCTCCAGCATTTTTGTGTACCTACCATTCATTTAATAATCTGCCTTCCCGTTCTTGCCTCCAAAGTGGATAACCTCATATTTATCCACATCATACTACATCTGCCCACTACCCCAACCTGTCCAAGTCACTCTGCATCTTCATAGCATCCTCTGCACAGTTCACTCTGCCACCCAGCTTTGTGTCATCTGCAAATTTGCTGATGTTACTTTGAATCCCTTCATCCAAATCATTGATGTATATTGTAAATAGCTGCGGCCCCAGCACCGAGCCTTGCGGTACCCCACTAGTCACTGCCTGCCATTCTGAAAGGGACCCGTTAATCCCTACTCTTTGTTTCCTGTCTGCCAACCACTTCTCTATCCATGTCAGCACTCTACCCCAAATACCATGTGCTTTAATTTTGCCCACTAATCTCCTATGTGGGACCTTATCAAAGGCTTTCTGAAAGTCCAGGTACACTACACCCACTGGCTCTCCCTTGTCCATTTTACTTGTTACATCCTCAAAAAATTCCAGAAGATTAGTCAAGATGATTTCTCCTTCGTAAATCCATGCTGACTCGGACCGATCCTGTTACTGCTATCCAAATGTTCGGCTATTTCATCTTTTATAATTGACTCCAGCATCTTCCCCACCACTGATGTCAGGCTAACTGGTCTATAGTTCCCTGCCTTCTCTCTCCATCCTTTCTTGAAAAGTGGGATAACATTAGCTACCCTCAAACCCATGGGAATTGATCCAGAATCTATAGAACATTGGAAAATGATCACCAATGCGTGATTTCTAGAGCCACCTCCTTGAGTACCCTGGGTTGCAGACCATCAGACCCTGGTGATTTATCAGCCTTCAGTCCCATCAGTCTACCCAACACCATTTCCTGCCTAATGTGAATTTCCTTCAGTTCCTACGTCATTCTAGATTCTCTGGCCACTAGTACATCTGTGAGATTGGTTCTGCCTTCACTAAGGAAGACACAAAGTACCTGTTCAACTCATCTGCCATTTCTTTGTTCCCCATAATAAATTCACCTGTTTCAGTCTTCAAGGGACCCACATTTGTCTTAAATATTTTATTTTATTTTCACATACCAAAAGAAGCTTTTATTATCCTCCTTTATATTCTTGGCTAGTTTACCTTCATTGCCTTTTTAGTTACCTTCTGTTGATCCTCTGGCTTCCCACTCATCTTTGCTATGTTATACTTCTCTATTATTTTTATACTGTCCTTGACTTCCCTTGTCAGCCACAGACGCCTCTTACTCCCCTTAGAATCTTTCTTCCTCTTTGGAATGAACTGATCCCGTACCTTCTGTATTATTCCACAGACGGCTGTGGAGGATATGGAGAATGGGGGTGAGAGGGAAAGACAGATCAGCCATGATTGATTGATGTATATGGTAAATAGCTGCGGTCCCAGCACTGAGCCTTGCGGTACCCCACTAGTCACTGCCTGCCATTCTGAAAGGGACCCGTTAATCCCTACTCTTTGTTTCTTGTCTGCCAACCACTTCTCTATCCATGTCAGCACCCTACCCCCAATACCATGTGCCCTAATTTAGTAAATGTTATACTACACAGACTCCTGTCACTGCCAGTGATGTTAACCACAAGCCTCTGCCCACCCTTCCTCACCTTGTCTCTTCACCCACACCTTCCGTTTTCCACAAGCGGACTCAGCTCCTCTTAAATGCATCATTGCATTTATCTTGAATCATTTTCTGTGGAAGTGTGCGTGGTTTCTCCCTGAACTCCCCGTCGATCACAATGCTTTGACATATAAGTTTCTCTTTGGGTGAAAATCAAGGTACCCAGAATTGATAGATCAACAGGAAGTGGTTTTCACATAAACTAAATGTCACTAAACTCTTTGAATCACTTCCCTCTGGAAGGCAACTCCGGACTGTCAAATCTGCCACAGCCAGACATAAAAACAGCTTTTTCCCCCCACGAGTAGTAGCTCTACTGTATATCGTGTATTTACTTGTGAGTAAAGCACCGAGGCAAATTCCTTGTATGTATACATACCTGGCGAATAAAATGTATTCACTCATTCCTTCATTCGTCATAGAGTTAGATAGACACAAAATGCTGGAGTAACACAGTAGGACATAGAGCCATACAGATTCAAAACGGCCATTTTGGCCCATCCAAGTTGGCATACTGGGCTAGTCCCATTTGGCAGGATTCATTCACCCTGTGAATTCCCACTTGTTTAATCCCCTCCCCCACCCCCACCCCCTCAGCGATGGGAAGGAGGGGGTTAAAGCAGTGGGAATTCACAGGGTGGGGAGCCACGGAGCCCCCAGCCCCACACGCGTTGTGCCGGGGACGAGGCCGGTACTCACGCCGCCTTCATGCCGCTTGCTCTCTCTCCACTCCCGCAACCAGGAACTCCCGTCACATGGTGCCAGCTCACTGGGTAACCGGCGGGGGTGGGGGGGGGGCGATGCAACAGGGGCCTTGGTCTGCTATAACCAAAATCCGTTATATCTGAAGGAGGGTCTCGACCCGATACGTCACCCATTCCTTCTCTCCTGAGATGCTGCCTGTCCCGCTGAGTTACTCCAGCATTGTGTGTCCATCATCCGTTATATCGAGGTGCGTTATTGGGAAGGTTTACCGTAATTCTATTAGCAACCCCACCCCCCCCCCCCCCCACTACCTCCGGCACTCCAAAGAAAATAATCCAAGTCTATCCAACCTCTACCTGTGGCTGGTACCCCCCCCCCCCTAGGTAAATCTAGGTAACATTCTCTGCACCATCTCCAAAGCCTCCATATCCTTCCTGTAATGAGTCAACCAGAAATGCACGCAATACTCAAATTGTGGCCGAACCAAACTTTCATCATGACTTCCTGACCCTTATGCTCAATGCCTTAACCAAATGAAACCACATCTTTATCATTCTAGAACGACTAGAAGTTGCTATCTTCACTTAACAAGAAATATTTCACAAAGAATCATCTCCAATGGCTGCTTCTGGTCAGGACAGGCAATCTCTCTCTCCCGTTACCTCCATTCTGTACATAGTCCCCAATAGAACAACACATTCTCCCGCCAGGCCTCCCTTCTCTGGACATACATGGTAAAACATAGGTTTGACGAGTCAGACAGAATGGAATAACGACCTATGTTTTACCATGTATGTCGTAGTGGATCATTAACAGACATTATATGTGGAGTGGAGATTATAAATGGTGTGGATTAATAAAGGTTAATCTACAGATACCGCATCAGTTTTTACACAGTTTGTGTAAATCCAATATCAAACTCTTCCCCCATTTTCATGCCGGTGACATTTTAGACAATCAGGAGAAACGTCTGCAAAGCTGGGAGAGGTGGGAGGGTTCCCAGAGTATCCCAAGATAATTAAACAGCCAAATGTGAAAGGGAAGGAGGGATGACGTTTGTTCTGCACTGCTTAAGATGTGTCATTTGTTTCTCCTTTTCATTAAATCCACGCTCAGTTAAAATTAGGTAAATGCCCGTAATGAATTGAAGTAATCCTGTGTGTGCAATGACAGATAAATGACACTGATCAAAATACATCCCACTGATGTGGCTCAGAGAGTCTGGAATCATACAGCACGGAAACAGGCCCTTCAGCCCAACTTGCACATGCCAACCAAGGTGCCTTCCAGAGCTAGTCCCAATTGTCTGCATTTGGCCCATGTCGCTCCAAACCTTTCCTATCCATTAACCTGTCCAAAGGTCTTAGAGAAGTTGTAGCGGTACCTGCCTCTAGCACCTCCTTTGGCAACTTGTTTCGTATACCCACCACCCACCGTGTGGAAAAATAGTCTCTCAGATGCCCTTCAAATCTTTCCCCTCTCACCTTAAATCTATGCCTCTAGTTTTAGACTACCATACCCCGAGTAATAAACAGTGTCATTCCTGCCTATAGACAGGAAAAGTCATAGCTGGCACCCTGGTGCCTTCGTAACAACCTGGAGCTCAATGCTTTTAAGATAGTAAGAGCTCCCCCTCCCCTCACCCCACTCACCATCAACAGCACCACAGTCACATCTGTGGAGTCTTTTAAGTTCCTTGGAACCATCATCTCCAAGGACCTTAAGTGGGGTGGGCTACCATCGACTCCACAGTCAAAAAGGCACAACAGAGGATGTACTTCCTGTGGCAGCTGAGGAAGCACAATCTGCCACAGGCAATGATGGCCCAATTCTATACGGCCATCCTCACCTTCTCCATCATGGTCTGGTTTGGCTCAGCCACCAAACACGACACCCGGAGGCTGCAGCGAATCGCTTGATCAACAGAGAAGGTTATTGGCTGCAACCTTCCCTCCATTGACGAACTGTACACTGCAAGGGCCAGGAAGCGAGCGGGCAAGATCATCTCTGACCCCTCTCACCCTGGCCACAAACTCTTTGAATCACTTCCCTCTGGAAGGCGACTCCGGACAGTCAAAGCCGCCACAGCCAGACATAAAGACAGCTTGCTTCCACGAGTAGTAGCTATGCTCATTCATTCATTCATGCCACACGATCTATGCTCCTCATGGATTTGTAAATCCCTGAGGTCACCCCCTCAACCCCCTTCATCCCAGCTATCCAGTCTCTCCTCATAACTCAAGCCCTCCAGTCCCACTAAATCCTTCCCAATCATTCCTGCACCTTCTCTAGCTTCTTTGCATCCTTCAGAGCTGCAAACCATATTGCAGGTGTGGTCTCATCAACGCCTTGTACAGCTGTGACACGACAACCCAACTCTTGTACTCAACTGTGTAGAAATTTAGTCTCAATTCAGTCTGAAGAAGGGAAAATGGAGGAGGACTGGTCAAATATTGTGCCTTCCACCACAGTGATGAATGCTGTGGTGGATGTTTGTGTTAAGTTTTGATTGTGTTTTTGTGTGTTCTTTTTCATTGTGCCGCTGTTGGCAAATTCATTTCACTTGCACTTTATGTGCAAGTGACGAATAAAATTGATTGATTGATTGATCAAGGGATATGGGGAGAAAGCAGGAACTGGTTCTGGATGATCAGCCATGATCATATTGAATGACTGTGCTGGCACGAATGGCCTACTCCTGCACCTATTTTCTACGTTTCTAACACCTCCTTCTCAAGGCAAGTAAGGATGGGCAATAAATGCTGGCATTGCCAGAGGTGCTCAGTTCCCAATAGTGAATTTAATGCAAAGCACAGAGAGCACATGTTAAAGGTATGAGGGGGGGGCACAAGGACCGGATGGTCACAGTTTTATTCTCACCCAAAGAAAGGAGGGTAGGAAAGTCCAAAACTGGTAGAGGGCATAGGTTTGAGGTAATTGGAATTTGCCTTGGTGCTCCGCCCATAAGTAACAACATGACATACAGTGACAGTTACGAATGACTCAGAAAACACTAAACATTAATAATAACAAATCATTAATGATAAAACACTATTGATTAAGAATGTGAACCAACAAAATACCAGATCAAAGGGAGGCTACAGATTTTTGGCTGTCGAGTAGAGCAACTACTCGTGGATAAAAAATTGTTTTATCCACGACAAAAACTGTCGTGGATAAAAGGAGAGGTTTAAGAAGGAACTGCAGATGCTGGATAATCGAAGGTAGATGAAAGTGCTGGAGAAACTCAGCGGATGAGGCAGCATCTATGGAGCGAAGGAAATAAGCAACGTTTCCTCACTGGTCGGCGAGGACCCATTCGGGTCTCGACCTGAAACGCCGCTCCATAGATGCTGCCTCACCCGCTGAGTTTCTCCAGCACTTTTGTCTACCTTTAAAAGAAGAGGGAAACTTTGTCATGCAAAAGGTGGTATTCTTCCCTTCTTGCGAATGAAACATAAATAAGCCAGAGGAATAGTTAGATCTCAAGCCGGGTGTTGAGCAGCCAGGTTGTTGTCTCTTCATCAATGTCTGTCAGGCTCTGAGCTCCATTTGGTGGGTGGTAGAGCGGGCACCCAGAGATGACAAGTTGGTTGTCTGTGGTTCTGAAGGTGGTGGATATATGGAACGAGATGGCAGAGGAAGAGGCAGAGGCAGAGGTGGGTACAATTACAATGTTCAAAAGACATTTTGACAGGTACATGGTAGGAATGGCTGAGAAAGATACGAGCCAAATGGGACTAGCTCAGGTAAGTGACTTCATGGGCATAGAAAATAGATAATAGACAATAGGTGCAGCAGGAGGCCATTTGGCCCTTCGAGGCAGCACCCCCATTCAATGTGATCATGGCTGATCATCCACAATCAGTATCTCGTTCCTGCCTTCTCCCCATATCCCCGACTCCGCTATCTTTAAGAGCCCTATCTAGCTCTCTCTTGAAAGTATCCAGAGAACCGGCCTCCACTGCAGAGAATTCCACAGATTCACAACTCTGTGTGTGAAAAAGCGTTTCCTCATCTCCATTCTAAATGGCTTACCCCTTATTCTTAAACTGTGGCCCTGGTTCTGGACTCCCCAAACATTGGGAACATGTTTCCTGCCTCCAATGCGTCCAAACCCTTAATAATCTTATATGTTTCAACAAGATACCCTCTCATCCTTCTAAGCTCCAGAGTACACAAGCCCAGCCGCTCCATTCTCTCAGCATATGACAGTCCCGCCATCCCGGGAATTAACCTTGTAAACCTTCGCTGCACTCCCTCAATAGCAAGAATGTCCTTCCTCAAATTTGGAGACCAAACCTGCATGCAATACTCCAGGTGTGGTCTCACTAGGGCCCTGTACAACTGCAGAAGGACCTCTTTGTTCCTATACTCAACTCCTCTTACGAAGATAGGTGGAGGGGCAGGCAGTGTAGAAAAGCAGGGACTCTGCAGAAGCACTTGGACATGTTGGGAGAGTGAGCTGAGAAGTGGCAGATGTCATGCATTCTGGTAATGCGGAGTCATGCATTTTGGTAGTGGGAGTAAAGGTGTAGATTATTTTCTAAATGGAGAAGGAATTCAGAAATCGGAGGTGCAAAGGGACGTTGGGAGTGCTGGTGCAGGATTCCCAAAAAGATAATTTGCAAGTTGAAGCGGTACTAAGGAAGGCAAACGCAATGCTAACATTTATTTTGAGAAGGATGGAATACAAAAAACAGGGATGTAATTCTGAGGCTCTATAAGGCACTGGTCAGGCTGCGTGTGAAATATTGTGAATAGTTTTGGGGCCCATATCTGAGGAAGGATGCTGGCGTTGGAGAGGGTCCAGAGGAGATTTACAAGAATTATTCCAGGAGTGATTGGGTTAAGATATGATGAGCGTTTGCCAGCACTGGGCCTGTGCTCACTGGAGTTTAGAAGAATGGGGGGGGGGGGGGGGGGGGGGGGGGGGGGGGGGGGGGGGGTGGGGGGGGGGGAGGGGGGGGGGGGGGGGGAGGACCTCATACCCATTCACCGAATAGTGAAACGCTTGGATTGAGTGGAATTGATTACCACAGAAGGCTGAGGAGACCAAATCAATGGATATTTTTAAGGCGGACATTGGCAGGCTCTTTATTAGTGAGAGTATCAGGCGTTATGGAGAGCAGGCAGAGGGAAAGATAAATCAGCCTTGATTGAATGCCGGGGTAGACTTGATAGGCTGAATGACCAAATTCTGCTCCTGGAACCTATGCTGAACTTCCTACGCCTTCAAAGAAAGTGGAGGTGTTGGTGTGCTTTCTTGACCGTTGCTTCGATATGGTGATGGTCCAGCACCATCAATGTATGAAATACTTGCAAGGCTCAAGTATTTCACCCTCGACGTCTCCTTCATGACAATCTCTTTCAATTTTAACTCTCCAACAATGCAGAAAATCTGTAGCTGAAACATTGCGTCTGCATCTTAGAATAAAGGGGAGGTCATTTAAGACTGAGGTGAGAAAAACCTTTTTCACCCAGAGAGTTGTGAATTTATGGAATTCCCTGCCACAGAGGGCAGTGGAGGCCAAGTCGCTGGATGGATTTAAGAGAGTGGTAGTTAGAGGTCTAGGAACTAGTGGAATCAAGGGATATGGGGAGAAGGCAGGCACGGGTTATTGATAGGGGATGATCAGCCATGATCACAATGAATGGCGGTGCTGGCTCGAAGGGCCTCCTCCTGCACCTATTTTCTATGTTTCTATGTTTCTATTGTGCAGGTGAAATACGAATGAAATGTAAAGTAAATCAATTCGAGTCTAAAGGGTGAGCATTTTTTTTTCAAACTTGGAAACACTTATGACAAAAACATCTCAAGTTTAAAGGCTCAAAGCTGCAGAAAGTGTACATCTAAAGTAATAAGAAAGAATGCTCTTTCTCTCAGCCTCTGCAGAGAGCAAGCTGATATTTCACGTTAGGTCGACAAAAATGCTGGGGAAACTCAGCGGGTGAGGCAGCATCGATGGAGAGAAGGAATGGGTGACGTATCGGTCGAGATTGTACGTTAATCTCTTTTAATCAAAACCCCTTTCCTGTTATCTTTCTATCACCACAGATGCTGCCTGACCTATGATGTGTTTTCCGCAGAGTCATTTAATATCAAACAAGGCTTTGTTGTTGGAATGCGTAGGACGCAACTGCAGATGCTGGTTTAAACGGAAGAAAGATACAAAATGCAATCACCTCCTACAAGGCGAAATCAGGAGGCAACTCGAGTGTCGGCGTAGCATCACTCCCTGACGAGCTCAATGCGTTCTACGCACGCTTTGATAGGGAGAACACTGATGTGCCTTCCCGAGCCCCCATTCTCTGTAATATTTCAGTCTCAGTCACAGAAGCTGACGTCAGTAAATCCTTCAGAGGGGTGAACCCTCGAAATGATCCTGGACCTGATGGTATACCAGTTTGTGTTCTAAAAACCTGTGTGGGCCAACTGGCTGGAGTTTTTACGGACATTTTCAACCTCTCACTTCGGAGGTCTGAGATTCCCACCTACTTTAAAAGGGCATCAATAATATCAGTGCCCAAGAAGAGCAAGGTGACATGCCTCAATGACTATCGACCAGTGGCACTAACGCCGGTGGTGATGAAGTGCTTTGAGAGGTTGACTAAGGCGCAAATCATCTCATACCTCGACAAATTCCTGGACCCACTGCAGTTCGCTTACCGCCACAACAGATCAACGGTGGATGCGATCTCGCTGGCTCTCCACTCCGCTCTGGACCACTTGGATAACAAAAACTCATATGTCAGGCTGTTATACATCGATTACAGCTCGGCATTTGATACAATCGTCCCCTCCAAGCTGGTTGCCAAGCTCGCAGAACTGGGTCTCGGCGCATCCCTCTGCAATTGGATCCTCGACTTCCTCATTCACAGACCACAGTCTGTTTGTATTGGTGGAAAGGTGTCAGCCTCAATAACAATCAGTACGGGAGCACCTCAAGGCTGCGTGCTCAGCCCCCTGCTGTACTCACTCTATACTCATGACTCCGTAGCCGGACATAGTGCGAACTCCATCATCAAGTTCGCCGACAACACCACTGTTGTGGGACGTATCACTGATGGGGACAAGTCTAGAAGTGAGATCGACCGACTGACCAAATGGTGCCAGCACAATAACCTGGCCCTCAGCACCAGCAAAACCAAGGAACTGATTGTGGACTTTGGAAGGGGTAGGATGGGGACCCACGTCGATGGTGGAAAGGGTCAAGAGCTTCAAATTCCTGGGCGTGCACATCTCTGAAGATCTCTCCTGGTCCAAGAACACTGATGCAATTATAAAGAAAGCACATCAGCGCCTCTACTTCCTGAGAAGATTACGGAGAGTCGGTATGTCAAGGAAGACTCTCTCAAACTCCTACAGGTGCACAGTACAGAGCGTGCTGACCAGTTGCATCGTGGCTTGGTTCGGCAACTTGAGCACCCAGGAGCAGAAAAGCCTACAAAAAGTAGTAAACACTGCCCAGTCCATCATCGGCTCTAACCTCCCTTCCATCGATGGGATCTTTCGCAGTCGCTGCCTCAAAAAGGCTGGCAGTATCATCAAGGACCCACACCATCCTGGCCACACACTCATCTCCCCGCTACCTTCAGGTAGAAGGTACAGTAGCCTGAAATCTGCAACATCCGGGATCAGGAATAGCTGCTTCCCCACAGCCAAGTTGAATGTACTGCTGTCTGCACAGGTGCGGTGAGCTAGGTTGAATGAAGATCTTGCCAACAGCAACATCACAACCACGTAGACAACATACAAAAACAAATCATACGTAAATTCTGCAAGACCGGGAAAAGAAAAAGAACTGTGCAAAAAAAAACACATTAGTGCAAAAGACGGTTTGTAAACCAGTCCATGGTAGGGCAAGAGGTGGTCTGTAGTGTTTAGTTTCGAGATACAGCGTGGAAACAGGCCTTTCAGCCCACGGGGTCCGCGCCGACCAGCGATCCCCGCATATTACCACTATCCTACACCCACGAAGGACAATTTTTTTTTGACATTGGACATTTACCAAACCAATTAACCTACAAACCTGTTCATCTTTGGAGTGTGGGAGGAAACCGAAGACCTTGGAGAAAACCCACGCAGGTGACGGGGAGAACGTACAGACTCCGTACAGACAGCACCCGTAGTCGGGATGGAACCCGGGTCTCCGGCACTGTGAGGCAGCGGCTCTATCGTGACCGTTTCCGTGGCAGAATTAGGGTTGTGCAGGTCGGTTCAAGAACCAGGCGGTTGCAGGAAAGTATCTGTTCCTGAACCTGGGGGTGTGGGACTTCAGGCTTCTGTACCTCCTACCTGACGGCAGCTGTGAGAGGAGGCCACGGCCCAAATGGTGGACATCCTTGATGATCGATGCCGCCATCTTGAGGCAGCGCCTGGTGTCGAAGGTTTCCATGGTGGGGGACGGCAGTGCCCGTGACGGACTGGGACCAGACAACGATACGATACAACAGAACTTTATTTATCCCAGGAGGGAAATTGGTCAGCCAACAGTCATAAAACACAACCAGATACATGAAATTAAAATGACAAATGGAAAGTCCAAGATTTGGGATGTGTAAAGATGGGGGTGTGGGGGGGGGGGGGGGGGGGGTCAGTCAGTCTACCCCCAATCTTTACACATCCCTAACCTTGGACTTTCCATTTGTCATTTTAATTTCATGTTTCATGTACCTTGTTGTGTTTTATGACTGTTGGCACGGCAGAAGGGGGAGGAGTTGTACAGTTTGATAGCCACAGGGAAGAAGGATCTCCTGTGGCGTTGTGTGCTGCATCTTGGTGGAACCAGTCTGTTGCTGAAGGTGCTCCTCAGGTTGACCAGTGACCGAGCTATATTGTCCAGGATGCTCCGCAGTTTGAGGAGCATCCTCCCCTCCACCTTCCGTGAATCCAACTCCACTCCCACGACAGAGCCGGCCTTCCTGATGAGCTTGTCGTTCTGTTGGCATCTGCGGCCTGTATATGACGGGCACAGGTCCTTGGCAGCTGAAGACATGGCCACCACTCACAATGCATTGCAATTCCATGGTGCCAGACCACGGGGAGCAAAGATTGTTGTGAGGAGACGTGCGACTAGAAGTGGGATGCCATGTGGGGATTTGAGAAGGAAGAGAGCATTGGAAATGTATCATTGCCTAAGAAGAGCCTCAAGTCACGGCACCCTTTTCCCATGCAAGCTCAAGAGATGCTCTGCACAACGCTTCTAAGGCCGCCTGGGTCAAGACGAGATGGAGAGACCAGTGGAAGTCAGCGGAACCATCTAGGCTACACCATTACATCGACAACCCTCATCCGCTTGAGGACAGGCTTCGGACACTATGGAATAGTAATGAAGAGGTGGCGCCTCGTGGACAGCGCCTCCTGTGAGTGTGGGGACCCAACATAGACAGTGGAGCACATAGTCACCTGTTGCCCCAAACACCGGCCACCGAATGGTGAACGAGGTCTGATTGAACTGGACGATGACACGTTGGCCTGGCTCGCCTCAACGGAGCTGCAGGTCTAAAAGGCATACGACAGAAGAAGAAGAGAGCCAGCGTTGGTCACCAAGAGAAGGAATGACACATGACTTGGCATGCATGAAGTAAAGGGCACTGAGCTGAAGTTTATGAAGAGCAGGATGAGGGCACCGGGCCAGCGACGGGTTGGACAGCTGTCCGGAAATAACAAACGTAAGGACCAGCATCCAAGCAGCAAATTCATTTCTCCAAAACACTTTGAAACCAGACCTGCCCCAATTCCCCTCTCCCTCGCTCTCTCACACAGTGTTGGGGAATCAAGAACCAGAGGACGTAAGTTTAAGGTGAGGGGGAAAGATTTAATAGGAACCTGAGGGGTAACCTTTTTACACAAGGGTAGTAGGCATATGGAATGGGCTGCCAGAGTAGTTTGTTGAGGCAGGGACTATCATAATGTTTAAGAAACATTTAGACAGGTACATAGATAGGACAGGTTTAGAGGGCAGATGGGACTAGTGTTGGGAGTGCAGTGTAGGTTTATAACGTTAATTCCCTGGATGGCGGAACTGTCATATGCTGAGAGAATGGAGCGGCTGGGCTTGTACACTCAGGAGTTTAGAAGGATGAGAGGATAGAAGTGAGAGGATATCTTATTGAAACATAAGATTATTAAGGGTTTGGACACGCTAGAGGCAGGAAACGTGTTCCCGATGTTGGGGGAGTCCAGAACCAGGGGCCAGTTTAAGAATAAGAGTTAAGCCATTTAGAACGGAGACGAGGAAACACTTTTTCTCACAGAGAGTTGTGAGTCTGTGGAATTCTCTGCCTCAGAGGGCGGTGGAGGCCGGTTCTTAAGATACTTTCAAGAGAGAGCTAGATAGGGCTCTTACAGATAGCGGAGTGAAGGGATATGGGGAGAAGGCAGGAACGGGGTACTGATTGGGGATGATCAGCCATGATCACATTGAATGGCGGTGCTGGCTCGAAGGGCCGAGTGGCTTACTCCTGCACCTATTGTCTATTGTGTAGTTGGTCGGAGTGGGCAAGTTGGCCCGATGAGCCTGTTTTCTCGCTGTAAGACTATGACTCTACAACAGGCCCACACCATAGGCCCACTGCTATACAGTGATTTCCAAACCGCTCTCACTTCAATCAGCACCCTGCCTAACCTGGGGCAATTTTAAATACTTCTGCGGTGAGAAAAGATACCTTTCAGTAAAGTTAAGGGGGGGGGAAAATTAATATTAAACGTAAAATGATCCAGTTATGCAAGATCATAAAACGCAGATACAAATATAATCAAAAAATGAGATATTATTGGCTGATGTTGGAAGATTTCGCTGTGATTGTAGGTGGATTGATGAGGCTTCATTTGGGAGTGTCTGAAACACTTGTCTTCGAGACAATGCATCATGGTTTTATCTGGATAGATGAGAAGGAGTGATCTCATTGAGACATTCAAGATTCCAGAAACGTCAGGGCAGACACCAAGATATTATTCCCTCCAGCTGGAGAGAGTAATATCCGGGGGCCCCAGGCTCAGGAAAAGGCATGTTTAGTTAAATTAAGTTTAGATTAGTCCAAAGATTTATTCACAAATTCACATGTTATAGGAGTAGAATTAGGCTATTCGGCCCATCGAGTCTACTCCCCCATTCAATCATGGCTGATCTCTGTCTCCTCATCCCATTTTCCTGCCTTCTCCCCTTAACAACTGTTCAAATCAAAAATTTGTCTATCTCTCCCTTTGAAATATCCACTGACGATCTCCACAGCCCTCCGAGTTCCTCCTCGCCTCCTTTCTAAAAGAGCGACCTTTAATTCTGAGGCCTCTGGTCCTAGGCTCTCCCACCAGTGGAAACATCCTTCCACATCCACCCTATCTATGCCTTTCATTGAGTTTCAATGAGGTCCCCCCTCACTCTTCTAAACTCCAGCGAGTACAGGCCCAGTGCAGTCAAGTGCTCATCATATGCTAACCCACTCATAGGCTTGGTATAAATGTAAATTGTCCCCAGTGTGTTAGTGTGTGAGGATCGCTGGTCGGTGCGGACTCGGTGGGCCCTGTCTCCGCGCTGTTTCTCTAAATTAAACTAAAGAGGCCTGGATAATCTAGACAAATTGCTTCACAGCTGTGGAAGTTAAAAGCAATCAATTAAATAAATCCAGAATGAAGACGATGCATGCAACAAAAGCTTTTCACTGTACCTCAGTACACATGACAATAAACTGTAAAGCTGCGATCAATTATGCTTTTGTAAAAATAATCCTTCTTGGTCACAAATGTTCTTCAAGAAAAATTACCATAAGAGTGTAGGAAGGAATTGCAGATGCTGCTTTACACCGAAGATCAACACAAAATGCTGGAGTAACTCCGCGGGTCAGGCAGCATCTCTGGAGAAAAGGAATAGTGACCTTTCAGGTCGAGGTCCTTCTTCAAGACCATAAGACATAGGAGCAAAATTAGGCCATTTGACCCATCGAGTCTGCTCTGCTATTCATCTACTTTCCCCTCTCAATCCCATTCTCCTGCCTTCTCCCCGTAAACCTTGATGCCCTTTCTAGCCAAGAATCTCCGCTTTACAAATACCCAAAGAAATCTTCCCGTTGGCTACTCTGTGCTATGTATGGCTCCACAGCCCCTGTTGTGGGTCTGAAATGGCCCTGCACACCACTTGGATCAGCCACCATTACACACAGGCAATTACCTTCAGGTTTATTATCCACATGGACCAAGGTACAGCTTTATAGCTCTGTCTGAAGAAGGGTCCTCTATTCCTTTTCTCCAGACCTGCTGAGTTACTCCATTGGTACTTTTTGTGTCAATAGGCAATAGATAATAGGTGCAGGATAGGCCATTTGGCACTTCGAGCCAGCACTACCTTTCAATGTAATCATGGCGCTTATGTCAACGATTTTGTACCTTCCCGAGATCATGAGAATCAGCCAACAATAGGCAATAGGTGCAGGAGTTGGCCATTCGGCCCTTTGAGCCAGCACCGCCATTCAATGTGATCATGGCTGATCATCCCCAATCAGTACCCCGTTCCTGCCTTCTCCCCATATCCCTTGACTCCGCTATCTTTAAGAGCCCTATCTAGCTCTCTTGAAAGTATCCAGAGAACCTGCCTCCACCACCCTCCGAGGCACAGAATTCCACAGACTCACAACTCTCTGTGAGAAAAAGTGTTTCCTCGTCTCCGTTCTAAATGGCTTACTCCTTATTGTTAAACTGTGGCCCCTGGTTCTGGACTCCCGCAACATCGGGAACATGTTTCCTGCCTCTAGCATGTCCAAACCCTTAACAATGTTATATGTTTCAATGAGATACCCTCTCATCCTTCTAAACTCCAGAGTGTACAAGCCCAGCTGCTCCATTCTCTAACTTCTGTCTATCTTCTGGTGTAAAATTTGCATCTGCAGTTCCTTCCTACAGCTTTGCGTTACATGTTATCCAATCAGATTAGATAATACTCTGCATAAATACTCCCAAGTTAAACTCGTACAATAGGTGGAGTATGGGGGAAGATGCAGAGTGCAGAATATAGTTCTCAGCATTGTTACACATCAGTTCCAGAGACTAAGTCCAATGTCGGCAATAGGGTAGAGGTGAATTGGACAGTACCTGTCTTAGCCAAGAATATCCAGATATAGGAACAGCTTTTCCTCCACTGAGATCAGACGACGTAAAGGTCCTCTCATAAGTTGGTACATAGCTAATCTTCCAACCTACTTCATTGTGAACCTTGCACTTTTTTTGACCTGCGCTTCCTCTCTACCTTGTAACACTGTAACGCTAAATCCTGCACTCTGATATTTTTCGCTTTGCACTACGTGTTATGCGTGTGTGTGGCATGGTTGTATTCATGTATGGTATGAGTTAGCAGGGTGGCAGGTGAACGGGTTTTGCACTGTGTCGCAGTACACGTGGCAAACTGAAAGCATCTGTGAGAGGGCCCGGTAGATTGAGGAGGGAGGTGGTGACATTTACCTGAGATTGGAGACTTCAGTGTTCATGTCATTGGGCTGTAGGCCACCCAGGTTTGGTTTAGTTTAGAGATACAGCACGGAAACAGGCCCTTCGGCCCACCCAGTCCATGCCGACCAGTGATCCCCGCACATTAACACTATCCTACACACACTAGGGACAGTTTACACATACACCAAGCCAATTAACCTACAAACCTGCACCTCTTTGGGGTTCGGGAGGAAACCGAAGATCTCGGAGAAAACCCACGCAGGTCACGGGGAGAACGTAGAAAATTCGTACAGACAGCACCCGTAGTCAGGGTGGAACACGGGTCTCCGGCGTTGCAAGCACTGTAGCGATATGCGATATGCCATTTATTGTCACTATACATGTACAGTGAAACTGAAAGCTGCTCGTACTCAGTGCATACATACAATTTAGCACAAAAAACAAGAAACAGAAAAACAAAAACAGAAGGGAGAAGGGGGGGGGGGGGGGGGGGGGGGGGGGGAGATAGGTGCACAATTCTGCAGTAGGGCAGCAACTCCACCGCTGTGCCACCGTATGAGGTGAATAGGAGGTGCTGCTGGGTCAGATTGCGTGCCCCCACTCTGGCAGTGGAGGGGGCCCGAGGACAGGCATGTCCATGTGGGAACGGGACGAGTAGCTGATGTAGTGTGTAACCACGAGCTGGCCCTGGCCAATCTGACTGGTCTGGAATGTCAGCAAGGGAAAGTGCTCTGCTCCTCAACATTTGGCTCTACTTCTATTTACTCTGTCTAGGTCTCTGGTCATTTTATACACCACAGATAACTGTCCCTCAGCCTTCTGCTCCAAAGAAAACAACCATACTATTATAGGCACAAAACGCTGGAGTAACTCAGCGGGACAGGCAGCATCTCCGGAGAGGAGGAATTGGTGACGTTTCGGGTCAAGATTCTTCACAGTTACTCCGAGATGCTACCTGCCCCGCTGAGCTACTCCAATATTTTGTGTCTATCTTTGGTTTAAACCAGCATCTGCAGTTCCTTTCCTATACTATCTTCACCAGATAAACGTTGTCCAGGGTCTGAGCTCCCCAGAGGAGCGTGGATGGGTGAAGCTCAACAGACTTGGTACTGGAGTTGGGCGATTCAACGCCAGCGTGTGGAGATGGGGGCTCCCTCCACCAGAGCCCAGCCTGTGAATGTGGAGCAGAACAACAGACAGCCAACCATGTCATCTCTGGGTGCCCGCTCTATCACCCACCAAATCAGGGCCTGGCAGACATTGACGCCAACAGAGACAACAACCTGGCTGCTCAACACCCGGCTTGAGATCTAACTATTCCTTTGGTTCATGTTTCATTCGCAAGAAGAATACTATTATACAATCTTTCATTGCACCAATCTCTCCTCTGCACCATAATCATATCTACCTTGGAATGTGACCAAAGTGTTGGCTGACTGGTTTAAGGATCCAGTGTAACCTCCCTGCTCTCAGCTACCAAGGAAAGGGAGGTTGCCTTCCTAGAAAACTGCCCGCATCACAACTTTCCACAACGCAAAATGCTGGTTGATAAAAACTAATTTGTGTTGATTCATTTACTATCTTCAAGATAAAATGTTACGCCATATTCCAGACTTCATGATAGTGATTTGTGAATTCAGGAAGGGCAGATTTCCTTAATGCAAACTTACATATCGCAGGGGTGGCCTGTATGTGTGATCTCGGCTATCAAAGTAGTCTCCACTTCATTGATGGGTTCTGCTGTCTTTAAGACCCGTGGATGTATAGTCCAAGGTGGCTCTGTGCCTCAACACTCTTAAACCTTCCAGCCATTTGCTGCATTTAATTCTGGCCAAATACATCACAATAGACAACAGGTGCAGGAGTAGGCCATTTGGCCCTTCGAGCCACCACCGCCATTCAATGTGATCATGGCTGATCATCCACAATCAGTACCCCGTTCCTGCCTTCTCCCCATATCCCCTGACTCCACTATCTTTAAGAGCCCTATCTAGCTCTCTCTTGAAAGCATCCAGAGAACCGGTCTCCACCGCCCTCCGTGGCAGAGAATTCCACAGACTCACATCTCTCTGAGAGAAAAAGTGTTTCATCATCTCCGTTCTAAATGGCTTACCCCTTATTCTTAAACTGTGGCCCCTGGTTCTGGACTCCCCCAACACAGCCCTGGATTAAATTCCATGGACCACTCTCTACCCAACTAACCAGACCATGATTGATTAGTACAGGTGTCAGGCGATACGGGGCAAAGGCAGGAGAATGGAGTTGAGAGGGAAAGATAGATCTGCCATGATTGAATGGCGGAGTGCATTAGATGGGCCGAATGGCCTAATTCTGCTCATAGATCTTATGAACCATCTATATCTTCCTAACCACACCGCCAAGTTTGTACCACCTATATTCCTGCATCTTGCCCCTGTATTAAACTCCATCATTAACACTGCAAGAGGAAAGTAGTAATCACGGAGCCTTGTGGAACCCACCTGTAACAAAACATCCATCAAGTTTCGCTGTGCCAGTGCGCTAGCGCTGATCCTATCCGCCTCTCCCTTGGATCCCATAGACTTCAGCTGTCTGACCAGGCTGCTATAACAGATTGCTAAAAAAACTATGTATATTACATCAAACGCACACCTCCTCAAAACATTCAGTCAAATTATTCAAAGATGTCAGGTCGACAAAAATGCTGGAGAAACTCAGCGGGTGAGGCAGCACCTATGGAGAGATGGAATAGGTAATGTTTCGGGTCGAGAACCATGGGTTATCTATTCCTTCGCTCCATAGATGCTGCCTCACCCGCTGAGTTTCTCCAGCATTTTTGTCTACCTTCGATTTTTTCCAGCATCTGCAGTTCCTTCTCAAAAATATTCAGAGATGACTCTCTCCCAGCAATTCCATGCTGACTGTCCCAATAAAAACCGCGCAGATTCCACCAATGTATCTAACACAGCAATATATCTATTTCAAAGCTTCGTATCATGACAACGTATGAAACAATTGACATCTATATTACTAAAAGTCTGTTCTTGACCGGTTTTGGCCATCTGTGCTGCGATTTCCGAGAGAACGCCGCCACCTACGGCCGTCATTTTTGGCCACCTCGCTCAGAGCCCCCCTCCGCTGTATGTGTGCCAAGGAATTTTCCCGTCGATGAAAAAAGACAGATATATTAATGTTTTTACAAAATTCCCCATTCTCTCTGCTGCTCCTGCTGGTGGGAGGGGAAGGGACTATAAAACCAGGAAGTGGTGTGCCTCAATTAATCTCTGCAAGCTGGAGCTCTGTCAATTAGTCTCTGTCACTCTGAGCTCTGAATGACACTGAACAAATGTCTACAGCACTGTGAGTACCCTTAATTTGGTTTGAAAATGAAAATATAGATAGTTTGAAGTAAAAAAGCACTGCCTGTAAATGGTTGTTTGGGTTTGGGTTGAGTAAAAAAGGCACTCTCTCTCTCTCTCCACCTGTCTCTCTCCTATCCCTCTCTCTTTCTCCCCCTCTCCCTCTCCCCCCTCCCCTCCCCCCCCTCGTCTCCACACCCCCTCTCTCCTCTCTCCTCCTCCACCCCCCCTCTCCTCTGCTCTCCTCTCCACCCCCCCTCTCTCTCTCCCACCCCCCCTCCCCTCCTCCCCCCCCCTCTCCTCTCCCTCTCCTCCCCCCCTCCTCTCCACTCCCCCCCCCCCCTCAATGTCCCTCTCCTAAACCCACCTCCCCTCCACACACCCCTACCCCCTTCCCTCCACCCTCCCTCCCCCTCCCCCTCCCCACCTCTCCCCCTCCGCTCATCCCCCCCCCTCTCAGCCCCCCTCTCTCTCCCTCCTCTCTCTCTCCCCACCCTCTCCTCCCCCCTCCCCTCCCCACCCCCACACCCCTCCCTCCCTCAGCCCCCCCCACCACACCCCTACCCTCTACACTCCCTCCCCCTGCCTGCTCCCTCCTCTCCCCCCCTTCAGCATCCCTCCCTCTCACCCTCTCTCTCTCCTCCCCTCCTCCCCCATCTTCTCCCCTCCCTCTTCTCACCTCCCACCCCCCTATCCCTCTTGCCCCTCTCTCTGTGTCTCTGTCCCTTCTCTCTCTACCCTCACTCACTACCCCCCCCCCCCACCCCCTCTCTAGATGTGACTGCAAGTTGTGGGGCTATGTGTCATTAGATAGGGCGGTTATGGGGTAAAATGAGCAAATTAATAATATTAATATAATATCAAGGGGGGGTAATTAGCGTGAGTGCAGGGGGGGGGGAGATAGTTAGTGTGTGACGCTGCATGCGCCTCCCCCCTCACGTTGGGGGAACAGACCCAACGGGTCTGCACTTGATCTAGTAGGTCATAGAAACATAGAAATTAGGTGCAGGAGTAGGCCATTCAGCCCTTCGAGCCTGCACCGCCATTCAATATGATCATGGCTGATCATCCAACTCAGTATCCCGTACCTGCCTTCTCTCCATACCCCCTGATCCCTTTAGCCACAAGGGCTACATCTAACTCCCTCGCAAGACCCAGCTGACAATATTTGTGAAAGAACGTTGTAAAAGTATCCAAGAGCATACGTGAAAAGTGAGAGTGGTCCGTTAAGAGTCCCGGACTCTCACAGGTCCTTCAGCCCAACTTGCCCATGCCGACCATGATGACCCATCTACACTAGTCCACCTGCCCGCATTTGGCCCATATTCTACACATTTCATCTGCTCCACTGCAAAATCTCCACAAGGCATGCCTACATTGAAGAAGTTTTCCTCCTCGCTCCGACAAGAGTTCTGCAACTCTCTCTCTCTCGCTGCTCCCCCTCTGTGATTCTATATCTCTCGTTTTCCTTTCCTGATGCGCAGACTGAAGGGTCTCGACCCGAAACGTTACCTATTCCTTTTCTCCAGAGATGTTGTCTGACCCGCTAAGTTACTCCAGCTTTGTGTCTATCCCTCTAAACATTTCATGTCCATGTACCTGTCCAAATGTCTTTTAAACACCCTGCAATGCTGCATCATTTCATAAGTTGATCCCGATCCTCTCCCAACTTCATCCACACATCAGTTTATCTGCATGTTGAATTTATTAATTGCCTGCACATTCAAAGTCCCCATGTAACGACTTCCAAGGGTCCAAACAGCTCTGTGACTCCTAATCCCAAGATTACGAATCCTCCCACGTGCGGGAAAATATACATTTCAGAGCAAGAATGGAGAAATTGTAATGATACTAATTGGGAAACTATGGATCCTCAGCAGAATTACATGTGGAAGCTCAGATTGAATTAGGCTAGAACTGTCTGCTGTTGGAGATAAAAGCAGGGTTTACAGGGAACAGGATAAGAATGTAAAATAGCAGTGCTTATGGGAGCAGAAAACACAGTTGGAAAAGCAGGCACAATAGAACAATACTAAATTGATATGGAGCCTCCCTGAAGCTTGAGAGATTAGTTTTTGTACAGACTGAGCAATCCAAGCCTTGACTTGCAGCTGGACTGCAGTGCACAGATCCTTGCACCAAGCAAAGGGTGCAGCAGCTTTCCCACGCACCATGACAACGGGTGTGCACTGTATGGTGGCTCAGCGATGAGCAGCTCTCTGCATGCTCACTGCTGCATGCACACTACTGCGTGCACACTGCTGCGTGCACACTGCTGCGTGCTCACGGCTGCATGCACACTGCTGCATGCACACTGCATGCTTCCAAGCAAATAGTCCATTTGAATTCTCCCCACACATACAGAACCTTCCACAAACAACACCCCCAGTCCCGACCAAAGACGTTTCACACACAGACAGGGTGGTGGGTATGTGGAACCAGCTGCCAGAGGATGTAGCTGAGATAGGTATGAGACAGGTACAATAACAACATTTAAATACACTTGTAGACATAAGGAACTGCAGATGCTGGTTTACTAAATAAGAAACAAATTGCTAGAATAACTTAGCAGGCCAGGCAGCATCCCTGACTGAAGAACGGTCTCGACCAGAAACGCCATCTATCCATGTTCTCCACAGATGCTGCCTGACCCGCTGTTACTCCAGCACTCTGTGAAACGTCACCTATCCATGTTCTTCACAGATGCTGCCTGACCCGCTGAGTTACTCCAGCACTCTGTGAAACGTCACCTATCCATGTTCTCTACAGATGCTGCCTGACTCGCTGTTACTCCAGCACTCTGTGAAACGTCACCTATCCATGTTCTCCACAGATGCTGCCTGACCCGCTGTTACTCCAGCACTGTATATCTTTTATTTTAAATACACTTGTACAGGTAAATGGGTAAGAAAGGTTTAAAAGGATACGAGCCAAACGCAGACAAGTGGAGCCAACGAAAGTGGTTAGGCAATTTGGTTGGCAAGGATATGTTTGGCCGAAGGGCCGGTGTAACCATGACCCAGGAAGAACAGGTACAATTGCAGTACTTGAGCCCAAACATATAGAGCTATTCCGTGCATACCCAACGCAGACCTACTGGGTTGTCATTCTGTGACACTGTCGTCCCATACACCAACCCCATACTTGTCACAAAACCACATGTCAATCTACGGCAAATGACAAACATTTATTTTCATTCAACTCTCAGCTACTTGTAACATTAAGAATGCGCAGAGACATCTGAACAGCACTGTCTGTGGTGTACAGCATAGAAACCATGGCTTCTATGCCAACCTTCTTGTTTATCTGTGCTAATCCCACGCCTGCATCAATTCCAGAGCCTTGCATTGCTCATTCAAGTGCTTGTCTGGCTGCTGTTGTTACTGCTCCTGCCTCTGGCAGCTCATTTCACATACCCGAGCTACATCCCAAACAAGCTCTGTGAAATATTGATTTGTGAACAGAACAGCAACATCAATCATAAATATCACGTCACATGATACATCATATCATAAAAGTTGGGTCATTCACACACACCTTGCCATGGATTAACAACCCCAGTTTCACTCACCCTGACCCCAGAATCTGCTCTCCCAGGTAGACCAGAACCAGGTGTTACTCAATCCCGTTTATTGCCCCTTAATACTGGGGCTTGCCCCCAAGAGAGGGGGGGGGTTATATCCATCCTGACCCTGCACCCCAACCTAACCTAGAATAATGCCCCCGTCATAGACATACACTTACCCCCAGCATCAGCTACTACCTTACCCACACTGACTATGGCCACTGCCCAATCCTGGGTAATATCCATCCTGATTTAAGGCACAGATTTATCCTGATCAGAGGCCCACTGTATCCCTGGGTACTGCCTATCCCGTATATACCCCCGACACCCCACGTCTGCGCCCATCTTCACCCTGATTACCCCAAAGATATGCCCACCCAAACCCCTGGGCACTTCCCTATCCCAATTATATATATATGCCATAACCCTGGGGATCTTAGGCCCTGTTCGGTCATGGCTGACCATGGGTGTCTCCAGGGTGCTATTCCCTATATGGAGGACGCCTGTGCGTGACTTTGTTTAACGTGGGGAGACTGGTGCATAGACAGCCACCATGACAGATCTGGGTCAGGATCCAGTGGCATGGAGTCCAAGACGACCGGAGACCTTTTTCTGCGGCAGCCTTCATCCGCCATCCTAGCCGTTGTGATGCTCCACTAAGGCCAGCCATCGTCCTCTGCCTGTTCCACCGTTGAGGTCTTGGTTGGATTGCTCTTTGTCAGAGACCTCCCCCTCGACCTTACCGCCATGGGTGACCCTACCAGGAGCATAGCTCCAGGCGGCATCGCTCTCAGGATCTCAGATCCACACAAGCTTCCCCACCACGACACAGTGACAATCTACGGAGAACCCTGGGGATAGTCTTATCTGAATTGTATGTTTATTCTGATCCGCAGACACTGACCTACCCTGGGTATAGTACTGGGTACGAAGGTACTGCAGATACTGGTTTACATCAAAGATAGACACAAAATGCTGGAGTAACTCAGCGAGTCAGGCAGTATCCCTGGAGAGAATGAACTGGAAAAGGAATAGATCCAAGTCTGATGAAGGGTCTTGCCCCAAACATCACCTATTCCTTTTTTTCCAGAGATGCTGCTGGACTGCTGAGTCACTCCAGCTTTTTATGTCTATCTTCTGGGTACAGTACTTGTGTTTTACTGCCCTTCCCCAATGATATGCCTATTCTGACCCTGCATACTGACCTTTTCCCGGCACTGAAAAACTAAGTGCAATACTATCCCAACTGCATACTCGCCCTCACCCTGGGCAAAGCCCTATCCCTGGTACATTCGCACTCTAACCTGAACATGCATTACATTAAACAGTATTACAGAATTACAGTATGAAGGAACTGCATATGCTGGTTTAAACCAAAGATAGACACAGAAAGCTGGAGTAACTCAGCGGGGCAGGCAGCATCTCTAGAGAGAAGGAATGGGTGACGTTTCGGGTCGAGGGGTCTGAAGAAGGGTCTCGACCCGAAACGTCACCCATTCCTTCTCTGCAGAGATGCTGCCTGTCCCGCTGAGTTACTCCAGTTTTTTGTGTCTATCTTCACATTAAACCAGTATGTAGTCTTAACATATAAACACCGCACCCTCACAGTCGATACACATCCAGACAGAGATGCTGCCTGTCCCCGCTGAGTTACTCCTAGCATCTTGTGTCTATTTTCGGTGTAAACCTGCATCTGCAGTTCCTTCCTACACACCCAGACACGGGCCACTGCGCCGCGCTGGTAACCAGCCTGTTTGGTAAATAGCCAGGTTGAGCCCAACCTGATAACTAGTCCGGGCGGTTGGTAAACGTGTAGGAAGGAACTGCAGATTTTTAAAACAATCCGAAGAAGGGTTTCGGCCCGAAACGTTGCCCATTCCTTCGCTCCATAGATGCTGCTGCACCCGCTGAGTTTCTCCAGCATTCCTGTGTACCTGCAGATTTAAACTGCTTGTTTAAACCGATGACAGGCACAAAATGCTGGAGTAACTCAGCGGGGACAGGCAGCGTCTCTGGAGAGAAGGAATGGGTGGGTGATGTTTCACCTGGTTGGTAAATAGCCTCCAGTTTAAATTCCATTTGGAATATTGTGGTGGACCAAGAAAGCAAGAAGAAGCAGCCAGGCTGAGCCCGAGTCGTCTGCGACCCACTCTAGCCCGGCATGCAGACCCAGACAGAGCCCGAGTCTGAATATACCCTTAGGTTCTGGACCTGAAACGTCCCCGTCCCCCCCATTGCTCTTCCCCCCCACAGACCCGTCCCGTCCCGCTGAGTGAGCTACTCCTCCAGCATCATGTTGTGTGGGGTTTGTCTTCAATATCTTGCAGTCGTAGTTAAGACACAAACGCCGTCCTGACCCGGGTGGGGAGCGGGCTTCAGCCACCCAGGCCGGGTGCACAATGATTATTGCCGCCTCCGGCCTAACCCCGGGCCCGGCGTCAGCTGTAGCTGTAGCTGGATCCGCGGCCTCGGGCCCAGGCCTCGACCCCCCCCCCCAGCCCGCCCGCCGCCCCACAGCCGCCCGCAGCCGCCCGCCCGCAGCCGCCCTCACCTGCCACGGCCGCCTCCTCCAGCGTTGCCCCGCTCCACCTGAGCAGCGTGGCGCAGAGCAGCCAGGTCAGCAGCGTGGCGCCGGCCTCCATGGCGGGGTCGGGTCGGGCGCTCCCTCACTCAGGCCGCCGCGGCGCTCCCTCACTCAGGCAGTCAAGTCCGCTCTACTCCGTCCGCTCCGCTCGGCCTCCGGCCCGCGCACGCGCACTCCGCAGCCCATACCAGCGCGCCTGCACCAGGATCGGCGCACTGGGCGCCGCCATATTTGATGCTGGCGGGGGGGGGAGGGCCCGCGCCAGCACCAGGGGCAATTTGCCTGCATACACACACACACACACACACACACACACACACACACACACACACACACACACACACACACACATACACACATACACACACACACATACACACACACACACACACACACACACACACACACACACACATACACACACACACACATACACACACACACACACACACACACACACACACACATACACACACACACACATACACACATACACACACACATACACACACACATACACATACACACACACACACACACCACACACACACACACACACACACACACACACACACACACACACACACATACACACACATACACACACGCACACACACACAACACACACACACACACACACACACACACACACACACACACATACATACATACACACACACACACACACACATTCAGATTCACATTCAATTTTAATTGTCATTGTTAGTGTACAGTACAGAGACAACGAAATGCATTTAGCATCTCCCTGGAAGAGCGACATAGCAAATGATTTGAATAAATAATAATAAGTGTCCGGGGGGGGTGGTGATTGGCAGTCACCGAGGTACGTTGTTGAGTAGAGTGACAGCCGCCGGGAAAAAGCTGTTCCTCGACCTGCTGGTCCGGCAACAAAGAGACCTGTAGCGCCTCCCGGATGGTAGGAGGGTAAACAGTCCATGGTTGGGGTGAGAGCAGTCCTTGGCGATGCTGAGCGCCCTCCGCAGACAGCGCTTGCTTTGGACAGACTCAATGGAGGGGAGCGAGGAACCGGTGATGCGTTGGGCAATTTTCACCACCCTCTGCAATGCCTTCCGGTCGGAAACAGAGCAGTTGCCATACCATACTGTGATGCAGTTGGTAAGGATGCTCTCGATGGTGCAGTGGTAGAAGTTCACCAGAATCTGAGGAGACAGATGGATCTTCTTCAGTCTCCTCAGGAAGAAGAGACGCTGATGAGCCTTCTTGATCAGAGTAGAGGTATTGTGGGTCCAAGAGAGGTCATCGGAGATGTTGACTCCCAGGATCCTGAAGCTAGAAACACGTTCCACCTCCGTCCCGTTAATGTGGATGGGGGTGTGCATGCCGCCTCTGGACTTCCTGAAGTCTACAATGAGCTCCTTGGAGTTAAGGGCCAGGTTGTTGTCAGCGCACCATGCTGCTAAGTGCTGGACCTCCTCCCTGTAGGCCAGCTCATCGTTGTTGCTGATGAGGCCAATCACCGTTGTATCATCTGCATACTTGATGATGGTGTTAGTACCATGTACAGGTGTGCAGTCATAGGTGAAGAGGGAGTAGAGGAGGGGGCTCAGCACACAGCCCTGTGGAACGCCAGGTGGTCAGGTGAGGGTTGAAGAGGTGAGCTTGTCTAACCTCACAGACTGGGGTCTGTTGGTTAGAAAGTCCAGTATCCAGTTGCAGAGGGAGGGGTCGATGCCCAGGTTACCGAGTTTGGTGATCAGTTTTGATGGTATAATGGTGTTGAATGCTGAGCTGTAATCGATGAACAGCATTCTTACGTAAGTGGCCGTGGCAGGTGAGGGCGGCTGCGGGCGCCTGTGGGGCAGCGGGGGAGTAGAGGCCTGGGCCCGAGGCCGCGGATCCAGCTACAGCTACAGCTACATACATACACACGCGCACACATACACACACACATACACACACACACACACATATACACACACACACACACACACACACACACATACATACACACACACACACATATATACACACACACACACACACACACACACACACACACACACACACACACACACACACACACACACACACACACACACACACACACACACACACACACACACACACACACACACACACACACACACACACACACACATTTTGGTCTCCTAATCTGAGGAAATGCCATAGAGAAGATTCAGCAGATTGATTCCTGGGATGGCAGGACTTTCATATGAAGAAAGACTAGATAGACTTGGGTTGTACTCGCTAGAATTTAGAAGATTGAGGGGGGATCTTATAGAAACTTACAAAATTCTTAATGGGTTGGACAGGCTAGATGCAGGAAGATTGTTCGCGATTTTGTGGAAGTCCAGGACAAGGGGTCACAGTTTAAGGATAAGGGTGAAATCTTTTAGGACCGAGATGAGGAAAACATTTTTCACACAGACAGTGGTGAATCTGTGGAATTCTCTATGTTTCTGTGTTTCTGTGTTTCTATCTCTCCAGGGACTAACTTTACTGTACCATTTTACTGTTGTGTGGTGTCTTTTTAAAATTGCTGTTTTTTCCCTTTTTCTTCCCTCCCTCCCACAATTATGTAATGTGTGAATCTGTGATTCTGTTCCATTCTGTTTGTAGTTTGTTTGTTGTGTTTTTTTTGCACAATTCGCGAGCATTGCCACTTTTCATTTCACTGCACATCTCGTATGTGTATGTGACAAATAAACTTGACGTCACGTGGTCCACCCCGTTTCGACTAATGCAATCGACCCGACATGCACAAACAAACAGATGCAGTGTTTTGGTGTCTACAACTTTAGGCTGTGCACCCCATATGCAAGAACAAGATGACCTATCAATGTCCTCCAGAGATGCTGCCTGTCCCACTGAGTTACTCCAGCGTTCCTTAATGCTGTATCTACTTGAACTGTCTATCTATTTATCAGAATTCATGATCATCTCACTGTCAGTTATACAGCACAGAAACAGGTCCTTCAGTCCAACTCATCCATGTCAACCAAGACACCTCATCTAAAGATAAACATTAAATGCTGCAGCGGCTCAGGTCAGGCAGCATCACTGGAGAAAATTATATCCATTCTTTTTCAAGGACACTGCCTGTCCTGCTCAGTTTTGTGTCCACCTTTGGAAGTATTTTCACACAGAGAGTGGTGAATCTGTGGAATTCTCTGCCACAGAATGTAGTTGAGGCCAGTTAATTGGCTATATTTAAGAGGGAGTTAGATGTGGCCCTTGTGGCTAAAGGGATCAGGGGGTATGGAGAGAATGCAAGTACGGGATACTGAGTTGGATAATCAGCCATGATCATATTGAATGACGGTGCAGGCTCGAAGGGCTGAATGGCCGACTCCTGCACCTAATTTCTATAAACCAGATTCTGCAGTTCCTTTGCATTATATATCACATCTGAGCTAGTTCCATGTGCCTGCAGTTTGTCCATATCACTCAAAACCTTGCCTATATACGTACCTGTCCAAAGGTATTTCAAATGTTATTGTATCTGCCTCACTACCTGTTTAAGAAAGAACTGCAGCTGCTGGAAAAAAAATCAAAGGTAGACAAGAATGCTGGAGAAACTCAGCGGGTGAGGCAGCATCAATGGAGCGAAGGAATAGGTGACGTTTCGGGTTGAGACCCGAAACGCCACCTATTCCTTCGCTCCATAGATGCTGCCTCACCCGCTGAGTTCCTCCAGCATTTTTGTCTGCCTCCTCTGCGATCCTATTCCATGAGTGAAGACCTTGGGGTGGGAAGATTGCAACCTTCACGTAACCCGCCCTGGTTCGAAGAATGCAATCAACCTGGCGTGCACAATCAAATAAGATCAAATAGAACAAGTTGCCCTACAACTTTAGGCTGTGCACGCCATACGCAAGAAGAAGTGAAAACCTTGTGGCTCAGGTTCCTGGTTCTCGATTCCTTTACTCTGGGTTACAAAAACTATTCCCCTCATGATTTCATATTGATTAGCCGTCAGTCCCCTGTTTTCCAAGGAATAAAGCCCTAGCTTGTCCAACCTCAATCTATAGTTTGTATTGGGAAGGGTGATTATAGGGTGATGGGTTGGTATATATGAGTAAGAGATACTTTATAGTATATGAGGGGTTTTTCTTTTCTTTTTTCTTTTTTTCTCTCTTTTTTTTGTATGGCTTTGTAAATACTTGATTAGTGTACAAATGTAAATAATTTGGTGTACATATAGCTGCTGGCGTACATATGGTGTACATATAGCTGCTAAATTTGTATCAGATAATTACAAGCAGTTGAATAAGGGGTGGGAATGAATAAGCTTTGGCTTCTTCCTGCTCCTTTTCGGAGACATACGATTTCATTTATTTATAGATATTGTTCATGACACTTTATACATATTCTTGTTTTGTTTTTTTGTTTTTTGTATGCTGTTTCACACTTGCTTTTTATTCTGTTCGGAAATAAATAATTAATTAATTTGACAAATAAATAGATAGATAGATAATTCCATGCAGTCTTGGGCAGAGCTGTTGACAAAGCAAACTGCGATTTGTGGAAACTGTTAAGTTCTGGAGGTTCAGAATTTCTGCAACAACTGTGACCAATTTCTGCAGATGCACAGTTAAAAAGCATCCTGACAGGTTGCACCATAGATTGATTTGCCAACTACTCTGCTGATAACCACAATAAATTGCAGACAGCTGTGGATGTAGCCCAGTCCACCACCCACAGACCAGACTCCCGCTCATTAACTGCATCTTCCAGTCCCGCCTCAAGACCCATCTCTTCACCTCTGCCTATCCTTAGCCCCGCGTCCCCCTCCTTTTTCATCTGTGCATTAATTTCCTCATATTGTGTTTTGAATTGTATTCTGTCTTTACTCTGTGTACTAGTCATGTCTCTACCATTTATTTCATTCCCCTTACATGCTTTTCCTCTACCTGCTAAATATTTGTAAGGTGTCCTTGAGACTCTTGAAAGGCGCCCATAAATAAAATGTATTATTATCATTATTATCACACTTCATGCTGCTTCAGGAGAGCAGCAAATATAGGGGGATCTTATAGAAACATATAAAATTATAAAAGCACTGGACAAGCTAGATGCAGGAAAAATGTTCCCATGTTGGGCGAGTCCAGAACCAGGGGCCACAGTCTTAGAATAAAGGGGAGGTCATTTAAGTCTGAGGTGAGAAAAAAACGTTTTCACCCAGAGCGTTGTGAATTGTTATTCACACTACTCAACAATGTACCTCGGTGACTGCCAATCACCCCCACCCCACCCCGCCACCCCGGACACTCCTCCCACAGGAAAAACACTATGACTGTATGCATGTAAATAGATTTATTTATTGAAATCATATTCTACGTCGCTCTTCCAGGGAGATGCTAACTGCATTTCGTTGTATCTGTACTGTACACTGATCATGACAATTAAAGTTGAATCTGAATCTGAATCTGAATTTATGGAATTCCCTGCCACAGAGGGCAATGGAGACCAAATCACTGGATGGATTTAAGAGAGAGTTAGATAGAGCTCTAGGGGCTAGTGGAATCAAGGGATATGGGGAGAAGGCAGGCACGGGTTATTGATAGGGGACGATCAGCCATGATCACAATGGCGGTGCTGGCTCGAAGGGCCGAATGGCCTCCTCCTGCACCTATTTTCTATTATGTCTATGTCTAATATAATCAAGGGTGAAACAAAGTTACTGGTGAAGAGCCAGCATTTTAGGTTTATTGCCCTCCCAGTATTCACCCTACTGGTGAAGAGCCAGCATTTTTATTATTAATGTCTAATGTTTTATGCGTCATTCTTAACTGTCACTGTATGTCATGTTGTCACTTGTGGGGGGAGCACCAAGGCAAATTCCTTGTATGTGAATACTTGGACAATAAACGTATCCATTCTCACTCTCCAGACCGGTGGAGATGAAAGCTGGAAGAGGGCGAGGGCATGTCAAAGCCAAGCAAATCATTGAGTCAGAGTGATACAGTGTGGAAACAGGCCCTTCGGCCCAACTAGCCCACACTGGCCATGTCCCAGCTACACTAGTCCCACCTGCCCGTATTTGGACCATATCCCTCCAAACTTGTCCTGTCCATGTACATGGATCCAAATGATAAGAGAATGAGGGGGATTCAAATGATAGGCGAACAATTAGGCCATTCGGCCCATCAAGTCTACTTCGCCATTCAATCATGGTTGATCTATCTCTCCCTCCTAACCCCATTCTCGTGCTTTCTCCAGATAACCTGACACCCGTTTTAATCAAGAATCTATCTATCTCTGCCTTAAATATATCCACTAACTTGGCCTCCACAGCCTTCTGTGACAATGAATTCCACACATTCACCACTCTGAGTACAGAAATTCCTCCTCACCTAAAAGAACATCCTTTAATTCTGAGGCTGTGACCTGTAGTCCTAGACTCTCCCACTAGTGGAAACATCCTCCCCTCATCCACTCCATCCAGGTCATTCACTATCCTGTATGTTTCAATGTGGTCCCCCCTCATTCTTCTTCTTCTTGCGAATGAAACATAAACCAAAGGAATAGTTAGATCTCAAGCCGGGTGTTGAGCAGCCAGGTTGTTGTGTCTGTTGGTGTCAATTGTCTGCCAGGCCCTGACACATCTCCGTTTGGTGGGTGGTAGAGCGGGCACCCAGAGATGACATGGAAGGTACACAAAAAAGCAGGAGAAACTCAGCGGGTGCAGCAGCATCTATGGAGCAAAGGAAATAGGCAACGTTTCGGGCCGAAACCCTTCTTAAACACAGAGATGACATGGTTGGCTGGCCGTTGTTCTGCTCCACATTCACAGGCTGGGCTCTGGTGGAGGAGCCCCCATCTCCACACGCTGGCATTGAAACGCCCAACTCCAGTACCAAGTCTGTTGAGCTTCACCCACGTTCCCCTGGGGAGCTCAGACCCTGGACAGCTTTTGATCAGGTATCTCATTCTTCTAAACTCCAGCGAGTACAGGCCCAGTGTTGACAAACTCTCATCATATGCTAACCGAATCGGACAAGTGGAGTTGGCAAAGGAACAGTAAAGGGCTGTTTTGTTCACAAGGGATTGCAGAACGGAGTCAAGGAAACACTTTTTCACACAGAGTTGTGAGTGTGGAATCTCTGCCTCAGAGGGCAGTGGAGACCGGTTCTCTGGATACTTTCAAGAGAGAGCTAGATAGGGCTCTTAAAGATAGCGGAGTCAGGGGATATGGGGAGAAGGCAGGAACAGGGTACTGATTGTGGATGATCAGCCATGATCACATTGAATGGTGGTGCTGGCTCGACGGGCCGAATGGCCTACTCCTGCACCTATTGTCTATTGTGTTAAGTTTCTGTTATCTAACTAGGTTACATAAATATTATTCTTTTTACCATCTTCCTGCCTTGCCTGTCCTTGATTCAGAGGTGGTCTTTTAGTTTGTTCGAGCGGGAAGGTCTAACTTGAACAGAAACAATGAGTGATCAAAGGATTGGTTGGCTTTGTGTCAAGGGCATTGGGCAGAGGACTAAGGGAAGGAGAAGATAGACACAAAATGCTGGAGCAACTCAGCGGGACAGACAGCATCTCTACAGGGAAGGAATGGGTGACGTTTGGGAAATGTCACCCATTTGGGAAAGGGATTGGATTGTGGAATGGGTAGACGAAGATAAAAAGGATGATAAAATGGAGACTCGCTAAGTTACTCCAGCACTGGTTGACCCTTGATTATGTTGGTTGCTTTCCCTGTGAACTGTAGATGGAGTTGATGGGTGGGGGAGGAAGGAAGAAGGGAGTCTGGTCTGTGATGGTCTGGGCTACATCCACAGCTCTGAAATTTCTTGCAGTGTTAGGCAGAGCTGTTGCCAAACCATCCAGATAGGACACAAATTCCTACAGATGCACTGTAAGTCATTGGAAACACGCCAAACTTCCTAACTGTGTGTGGGAGAGGGGGAGAAAGAGACGTACACTCACAGAGGCAGAGTCTCTCAGCCTGTGTATCAGTATCAGTATCCGTATATCAGTATATCTTTATTGTTATTTCCTGAGTACTCACATACCCAGAGGAAACAAAAAAACGTTGCTCAACCAGTGTCCATTCAGTGTGCAGTACAAATAACAACAAGCAAATAGAAATAAAAATACATATATCATGAACAAATTAAATTAAACACTGTTTAACACTGTGTGAGAGGGAGGGAGGGAGAGAGAGGCACACACAAGGTGGATGTGAAATCTCACCTGCCTGTTTCAGTGACAGACACCCGCCGCCAGTAAATGAAGACCCATCTGTCTCCCCCTCCTCTCCCTCGACTCCCCCACCTTTCCCTCCCAACTCCAGTCCCGTCCCGGGCCCCTGGGAAACTGAAGGGAGCAACAATTAACTGCTGCCTGCCCGCTGAGTTAAAGAGTTCCCACGGTAGTAAGACGATGTTAGTTGCGCCCAAGTTTAAATTTCCAACGTGTGTTTCAGAGTAAAGAGTCAGCGCAGAATCCTTGATAATCAAAAACTGTCTGAATCAGCAAGTTAGACACAAAATGCTGGAGTAACTCAGCGGGCCAAGCAGCATCTCTGGAGAAAAGGAATAGATTCCATTTTTGGTCGGGACCCTTCTTCGAGATGATTGTAGGGGGTAACTGGAAGCAAGAAAAGACCGGGACAAATCAGGGCCAACAACAGATGACCTCAGCAGGGTATTTTGAAGAGGGGTTCCGACCCGAAATGTCGCCTAACCCTTTCCTCCAGAGATGCTGCCTGACCCACTGAGTCACTCCAGCACTTTATGTCTATATTTGGTTCCCTGATAGGCCAATTGTTGGCTAGGGATAGTGTGATCCCAAGAGGGAACCAGCGTTGCAAACCTTGGACTGGTTAACCAACATTTACTGCATGGGGGAGGGGGCAGGAGGGAGTGGGCGAGGGAGAGAGAGAGAGTGTAAGTTACCTAAAATTAAATAATTCAATGTTCATAGTGAACACAGACACAAAATGTTGGAGTAACTCAATGGGTCAGGCAACATCTCTGGAGAAAATGAACAGGTGGCGTTTGTGTCTATCTTCGGTAAAAACCAGCATCCGCAGTTCCTTCCTGCACAATGGATCTCAGTGTCAAGTCTCTGACTCCCGTTGGCAGGCCATTCGGCCCACAGCCCGCCCAGCGATGACTAACCCATGTCACAGGGGGATGGTGTGAAGGCGGAGTTAGACAGAGCTTGATTAATGTTACGGTTGGGGAATGGGCCATAATATGGCCAGGGAAACGCTGTTATTCATGACGCCCCCTCCGCCCTTTCCCAGCTGTTCTCAATCGCACCCCTGGCCACACAAAAAATTATACTTTAAGAAGGAATACACGGAACATTTAAACTCCGAACGCTTCTAACAGAGTGAGCCATGTGAGCACTTTGATCATTCTCCCTGTATTTGCATTTGACAAAATAGTCGGGAAAAAATGTTTAAAAGTGTTCATACCTTTTGCTATGCCTAATTGGCCCTTACCTCTGCGAAAATAGTCTGATATTCGTAGGTGAAATGTCACCAACAATAATTGATTCTATTATTAATTGAGTAATAATTGACTCTATTAGCGGAAAGATGCAATTCTGATCTAATATTATAAGTGCCTCTGTCTTTGGAAGCAACACCAGCAATTTATTAAATCTGACTACATGCGGCACAGTGGTAGAGTTGCTGCCTCACAGCCCCAGAGACCGGGGTTCGATCCTGACCATGGGTGCACCGGTTTCCTCTCACACTCCAGAGATTACAGGTTTGTAAGTTAATCGGCTTCGGTAACATTGTAAAATTGTCCCTGGAGTGTATAAGAATAGGTGGTCGGCGCGGACTCGGTGGGCCGAAGGGCCTGTTTCCGCGCTATATCTCTAAAATCTGAAGTTAGGTAATGTCTAAAGGAACTGCAGATGCTGGTTAATACGCACAAAAGGACACAAAATGTTGGTGTAACTCAGCAGGTAAGTCAGATCTGGGAAGAAAAACATAAAAAGCTGGAGTAAGTCAGCGTGTCAGGCAGCATCTCTGGAGAAATACGTGGCGATTCGAATCGGAACCTTTCTTCAGACATCCTAATCGGAATTGAGTCTGAAGATGTGTCTCGTCCCGAAACATCACCTATCTTTCTCCAGAGATGTTGCTTGACTCGCTGAGTTACTCCAGCTTTTTGTGTCTGTCTTCGTTTTAAACCAGCACGTGCAGTTCACTCCTTTACACGGGTCTCTGGAGAACGTTGATTGGTAGCGTTCCGGACCCTGCTTCGGAAAGGCATCGATCGCTGGTCGGCGAGGACTCCGAGCTGTATCTCTCAAAGAAGTACATGTGAAAAATTTCTCACGGACCATAAAAATGCGGGACCTTTCAGTAAAGTCCCTTTTAAAGATTATAGTTATTTTCTTAAATCTCATAACTCATGAATAAGTTGATGTCCATATGCGGATGCAAATCTTTATTTTTTAAATTCAATCCCACAGAAGACAATTTCTACTCACCTTCTGTCCCCTCTGTCCAGCTTCCGGGTTCACCGTTCGCAGGAGTTCCCACGGTACATGCAAGAGTCAGTACGGATATCGCACTGGCCACTACGTCCATATAATGTTGCAATGTTCAACCACAAGTGTACAAGTCACTCTTGGAGAAATTCAAGCTTGTTTGAATTTTCTCCCGAGTCACCAAGTTACACGAGTACCTGCCGTTAGCGCCACGGTGGTCCACGAATGCCAAACGGTTATCGCAAGAGGTTCCCACGATGTTCAACTCTGGTTAACTCTTGCGTCAAGTCGCCCCGTGAGAAAGGCGTTTTAGTCTTCCAAGTATTGAGGCTCTGAACAGCGTGTGGGTCAGGAACATACAGGTAGGATCTTGCAAACCCCTAGAGTACAGGTATGCAGTAGATGCAAGCAAACCAGAGGAGCGAAAACAGCATGATAGTTTTGGCAGAGATTTTGTTTTAAATAGGTATTTAATCTCGATCATCTCGATCTGGTTTGGGAACAGCTCTGCCCAAGACAGGAAGGCTCTGCAGAGTAGTGCGTTCGGCCTAACGCACTATGGGAACTACACTCATCCCCCTGCAGGACTCATTGTAGCAAGGAGCTCATTGTAGACTTCAGGAAGTCCAGAGGCGGCACGCACACCCCCATCCACATTAACGGGACGGAGGTGGAACGTGTTTCTAGCTTCAGGTTCCTGGGAGTCAACATCTCCGATGACCTCTCTTGGACCCACAATACCTCTACTCTGATCAAGAAGGCTCATCAGCGTCTCTTCTTCCTGAGGAGACTGAAGAAGGTCCATCTGTCTCCTCAGATCCTGGTGAACTTCTACCGCTGCACCATCGAGAGCATCCTTACCAACTGCATCACAGTATGGTATGGCAACTGCTCTGTCTCCGACCGGAAGGCATTGCAGAGGGTGGTGAAAATTGCCCAACGCATCACCGGTTCCACGCTCCCCTCCATTGAGTCTGTCCAAAGCAAGCGCTGTCTGCGGAGGGCGCTCAGCATCGCCAAGGACTGCTCTCACCCCAACCATGGACTGTTTACCCTCCTACCATCCGGGAGGCGCTACAGGTCTCTCCGTTGCCGAACCAGCAGGTCGAGGAACAGCTTCTTTCCCGCGGCTGTCACTCTACTAAACAACGTACCTCGGTGACTGCCAATCACCCCCCCCCCCCCGGACACTTATTATTTTTTTTTTAAATTCAAATCGTTTGCTATGTCGCTCTTCAAGGGAGATGCTAAATGCATTTCGTTGTGTCTGTACTGTACACTGACAATTAAAATTGAATCTGAATCTGAATCTTAATCTGAGGACCTATACACCAGGAGGTGCAGATCCAGAGCCAGCAACATTATGGGGGACCCCTACCACCCCAGCAACGGACTGTTCCAGCTGCTACGGTCAGGCAAACGCCTCCGCTGTCACGATGTGAAAACAGAGAGGATGAGACAGAGTTTCTTCCCACAGGCCATCGGGACTGTAAACTATAATCTCACCAGGGACTCATTTACTGTTGTGTCTTTTGTTTTCAAATATATAAATACTGATTCTGTTCTATTCTGTTCTGTTGTTTTGCACAATCCGCAGGCATTGTCACTTTCATTTCACTGCACATCCTGTATGTGACAAATAAAGTTGACTTGACTTGACATACAGCATGGAAATAGGCCCTTCGGCCAAACATGTCCCAGCTACACTAGTCCCACCTGCCTGCATTTGGCCCACATCTCTCCAAACTTATCCTATCCATGTACCTGTCTAACTGTTTCTTAAACGTTGGGATAGTCCCAGCCTCAACTAACTCCTTTGCCAGCTTGTTCCAGACATCCACCACCCTTCGTGTTAATACGTTTTCTCAGATTGTTATTCAATCTTTCCCCCTGCACCACAAGCCTATGTTATGTAAAGTGCCTCTCAAATATCACATTGATTTCCATGTGAGGAGCCTCAGGAGATGGGCGAGGTCCTCAATGAATATTTAAATGGCTTCCGACCAGCCCACAGTAGTCTGTGAACGTGATGCAGAGTCAACTATTGGTGGAGTGATACAGGGCGGCTGCCAAGACTTTGCAAGTTCCCGAGCTCCACAAATACACAATGAGGAAGTAAAACCAAGCAAGGAAACGGATACTCTGCAGTGCTTGCATTGCAGAGCACGAATCAACTTGCCTATCAGATGGCGGATGTGCGGGAGTGGGCGCCGTCTGTGTATGGCAGCCTGCCCGCAGTCCGTCTCTACACCTTTTTTTAATTTTATTTTATTTTAAGTCCTGTTAAAAAATGTTAGTGGAGGTCTTCTATGTGGGGGGTGGGGGTGGGGAAGGGGGAAACTTTATTTCTTAGTCCCCTACCTGGTCGGAGAGGCAGCATCCCTCCGAGCTGCTTCTTCGCCCCGTCCTCGCGGCCTACCATCGAGAATGGAGCAGCGTTTCCTGTCGGGACCGGCCGGGACTACAGCTTCGGCGGCGGTGGCGCAGCGCTGGGATACCAACACGGAGCGGGCGATGCCTTACTGGGTCGCCGTGCGGTAAGCTCCGGAGCGCTGTGGCCGTCGATCCCAACATCGCGGAGCTGTGGCTGCAGGCGTCCGGCCACGGGCGGCGCTGGATTTGGAGCGCCGCGGAGCCTGGGATCGAGTTTGCCGGGGTCGGAGCTCCAACCGGCGCGGCCTGACGGCTACGAGTGCCCCGGTCTCTGGGGAGGAGGCAGCCGCTCCAGACTTTTCCAAGCCGCTGAGGAATGTTTCATCCGACGCCAAAGTTCCAACTTCACGGCAAGAGGGCCCTGAAAATCATCGGACTGGCTGCAAGGCCACAAATGGGCCCCGACCTCGGGTGTTTCACAGAGGAAGAGGACTTAACTTTCTGGTGCCTTTCCCCACAGTGGAAAGTTTTGATTCTGCTGTGGGGGGACGTTTGTGTTGAACTCTATAATGCGATGTGTCCATTTTATTCATTTTTTTTTTAAACCTTTTTCTATGGTTTGTAATGGAACTTATTATTTAATTTATGTAAAGCACTTTGGTGTCAATGCGAGTTGACTTAAAAGCGTGCTATATAAATAAAACTTACTTACTTACTTACTTACAGTGCCCTCTATAATGTTTGGGACAAAGACCCATCATTTATTTATTTGCCTCTGTACTCCACAATTTCAATTTTGTAATAGAAAAAATCACGTGGTTAAAGTACACATTGTCAGATTTCATTAAAGGCCATTTTTATACATTTTGGTTACACCATGTAGAAATTACAGCGGTGTTTGTACATAGTCCCCCCCATTTCAGGGCACCATAATGTTTGGGACACGGCAATGTCATGTTTAGTATTTTGTTGCATATCCTTTGCATGCAATGTCTGTTTGAAGTCTGCGATTCATGGACATCACCAGTTGCTGGGTGTCTTCTCTGGTGATGCTCTGCCAGGCCTGTATTGTTGTCATCTTTAGCTTATGCTTCTTTTGGGGGCTTGTCCCCTTCAGTTTTCTCTTCAGCATATAAAAGGCAAGCTCAATTGGGTTCAGATCGGGTGATTGATTTGGCCACTAAAGAATTGAGCATTATTTAGCTTTGAAAAACTCCTTTGTTGCTTTAGCTGTATGGGTTAGGGTTAACAGTTTCATTCTTGTTTCTCAGTCTCATAATGGCTTCTTTGACTTTAATTGGCACAACTTTGGTCGTCATGTTGATAAACAGCAATAAAAGTTTCCAAAGGTGATGGAAAGACTGGAGGAAAGACTAGTTGCTGAGAGCTTACTTATATTTGCATTGAGGAGGCATTTAAACACACCTGAGCAACTACAAACACCTGTGAAGCCATGTGTCTCAAACATTATGGTGCCCTGAAATGGGGGGGATTATTTTTTTAAATTTCAAAATAGACTTTATTCAATTGATAAATATATACAATTCCTGAACCATTCAAACAAACAAAATTCATCCGACATTTTCGGAGACTATACAAGTTTTTCCAGTACAATTTTTTTACATTTGTCAAATTTCACCAAACAGTCCCCCACCCGTGCCACTCTGTGGCCCCTGTCCAAGTAATAAATATATACAATGTTTACACAGTGCGAAAATTCCATCTGACATTTACATTTCCACAAAAAATGTCCCCCACCCGTGCCACTCATGTGGCCCCCTGGCGTGGGATACCTTCCCTTAATTTAATTTGAGGGGCGTCTCCACCATACCGTGCCCCCCATGTCCTAGACTGTGGCCCTCCCCCACCGAGCCTTGGCGTTGGCTGCACCGAGCTTCAGCGAGTCCCTTAGCACGTACTCCTGCAGTCTGCAGTGGGCCAGTCGGCAACATTCCCTGATTATGTGTAAACACTGCTGTAATTTCTACATGGTGCAACCAAATGTATAAAAATGGCCTTTAATAAAATCTTTTTCTTTTACAAATCTCAAATTGTGTAGTACAGAGGCAAATAAATAAATGATGGGTCTTAGTCCCAAACATCATGTAGCTGTTTGTACGTGTTTATCAAAGGGGAAGCTGTGTGGTATATTTACATATAACTATGCAAACTAGTCACATGATCAGAGAGTAAAGAACAATTGTACATGGCGAAAAACATGCAAGGTTTTTACAGAGGATGTGTTTATAGTATCAGATGGGATGAGAACCTTGAGCATTGATGGGCCCCAGCTATGCCCATCCTTTTGCAGGGATCATTGAACACTCCTTGTTCTACAGCGCTTGAAACACCACAGACTCAGGCTCGATCCCGACTACGGGTGCTGTCTGTACGTTCTCCCCGTGACCATGTGGGTTTTCACCGAGATCTTCGGTTCCCTGCCACACTCCAAAGACATACAGGTTTGTAGGTTAATTGGCTCGGTATAAATGTAAAATGTCCCTAGTGCGAGTAGGATGGTGTTGGTGTGCGGGGATCGCTGGTCGGTGCAGACTCGGTGGGCCGAAGGGCCTGTTTCCCCGCTGTATCTCTAAACTATGGCACAATTGCCCGTCTTTCTCTGCTGCATTGGTGACTGAATCAGGACTCCCTGTTGAAGAGGGAGTTAGATTTAGCTCTGAGGACCAAAGGAATCAAGGGATATGGGGAGAAGGCAGAAATGGGGTACTGATTTAGGATGATCAGCCATGATCATATTGAATGGCAGTGCTGGCTCGAAGGGCCGAATGGCCGACTCCCTGCACTTATTTTTCTGATTCTATGCTTATTTCTAGAACTCAGTTTTATAATGATATTGATGAGGATATTTATAGGCAACGACGCATGCTGTATGTACAGGCGAATATTCCCTTGCACAAGTTTGGTGCGTGTACAGATGTGGTGAAGATGTCGCCGTTTAGAAAATATTGCACACCACTCTACACTGCGCACCTGTGGTCGAACTATGGAAAGACAAGTTTGCAGAGACTAAAAGTGGCCTGTAATGATGCCATGAGAACACTGCTAAGGAAACCTAGATGGTGTAGTGCTAGTAACATGTTTGTGGCTGCAGGAGTCAGTACTTTAGAAGCTATCGTAGGAAATCATATGTATAAATTCATCTGCAGGATAAATGACTCTAAAAACGTATTTATTGTGGCCTTGTCAAACATAAGGTTTAGCACAACACGCTACCAATCCCAGTTGTGGAGACACTGGTATCGTTGCCTCGTTGTAGGACACTGATCATTTTTTTAATTCTGGATTGTAATTCGTGTATTGTGTTTTTTTTAATATATAATTTATGATGCTTTTATAAGTGATATACTAAGATTTTATATGTACTTTATGATGTTTTTAATATGCAATGTATTTTTATGTAATGTTGTCCCTTGTCTGGACCTTGAGTCCAAAATAAACTTTATCATTATAATTATTATATAATAATAACTTTACGGCTAACCTCAAATTCACCGTGCCCTCAAATTCACTTGGACCATATCTGACCCCTCGCTTCCCTTTAGGGGACAGACCAACAAGGGCCACAAGTCTGAAGGCAGCCCTAACCCAAAACATCATGTGTCCATTCCCTCCACAGACGCTGCCTGACCCACTGAGTTCCTCCAGCACCATTTTCAAATCCAGATTTGCCTTTTGTGCTGCAGCCAAGACACAAGCATTTGAGCAAAGCACAACGTGCTGGAACAACTCGGGTCAGGCAGCATCTGGGAAGGGAACGGACGGACAAGGTTTCAGGTCGGGACCCTTGGTGAGAACAGTTATATCAGCCATTATTATTGAACCCAGACAGTCGTGAATCATCCAGAGAAATCATCCAGAGAAATTACGGGTTTGGACACGCAAGAGGCAGGAAACATGTTCCCGATGTTGGGGGAGTCCAGAACCAGGGGGCACAGTTTAAGAATAAGGGGTAAGCCATTTAGAACAGAGACGAGGAAACCACTTTTTCTCACAGAGAGTTGTGAGTCTGTGGAATTCTCTGCCTCAGAGGGCGGTGGAGGCCGGTTCTCCGGATACTTTCAAGAGAGAGCTAGATAGGGCTCTTAAAGATAGCGGAGTCAGGGGATATGGGGAGAAGGCAGGAACGGGGTACTGTTTGGGGATGATCAGCCAAGATCACATTGAATGGCTGTGCTGGCTCGAAGGGCCAAATGGCCTACTCCTGCACCTATTGTCTATTGAGTTGTGAATCTGTGGAATTATCTGCCAAAGAAGGCAGTGGAGGGAAATTCACTGGGTTTTTTTCGAGATAGTTAGCTCGCAGGGCTAAGGGAATCAATGGATATGAGGAAAAAGCAGGAATGGGGTACTGATTTTGGATGATCAGCCATGATGATTTTGAATGATGTTGCTGGCTCAAATGGCTGAATGGCCTACTCCTGTACCTATTGTCTATGTTTATGAATCAAGCCAACGTACCAGAAAAGATAAAACAGTATTGTTCAGGAATGTTTAATGATCACATAATCAGTATCAAAAGTCAATACAATGCATATTCTTTGTAATGGAACAGAAGGTAGATTTTCGATTAGTACGAGTGTCAGGGGTTATGGAGAGAATGGGAAGATAGGTGAATTAGTCATGATTGAATGGCAGTGAATGGTAGCACCAGATATTACACCCATGTGATGAAGATGTTTATAAAACCATACCAACAGCAGGAGCATGCGTGCATCACTCCAGCACAGACACTCCAAGTCTTCCCACCCGAATAACAAGCCCAGCTGCCCGAGGATACTGCCAGCCGTAACAGAGTCATCTCCCGTGAGACACGGCATCAAAAGGTGAGAGAAGACGAACAGTTCAATGGGATCCCATTGGTACATTTTGTTGAATCGTGTATTATCATTAATTGTTGTGGATCTGGTGGAGGTGCCTTGCTGTGAGGCTGTTTTTGTGGCTCCTACCTAAGGATTAGACGGGAGGAGGATGCTGGCGGGTGCTCCTGGTCTAGGAGCCACACATCAGGCAGTCGGCACGGTTCTCCAGCGAGCACACCATGGCCGCCTTGTTCTTCTCCTGCTCCGCGGCAGCCGACGAGCTTTCCCGCAGTTTCTCCTTGTTCAGTGTGAACTGGATCGGATTGGCTGCAGGTCTGGTCCTCAGGTAATACATGCCGGTCTTCAGCCCCTGGAGAGACAAGCAAAGTGATCAGCACTGCACGTACACTCTCAGGGGGTGGGAGATTGCAACCTTCACGTGGTCCGCCCTGTTTCAACTAATGCAATCAACCTGGCGTGCACAATCAAATAAGATCAAACAGAACAAGTTGTCCTACAACTTTAGGCTGTGCACGCCATACGCAAGAAGTAGAAGAAGTAGACTCTCAGCATTCAAGAGTCAAGTCAAGAATGTTTTACTATCAGATGTCTGTGCAATTCATTGCCACAGAAAGCTGCGGTGGCCAAGTCAATGGATATTTTTACAGCAGAGATAGATAGATTCTTGATTAGTACGGGTGTTGCGGTTACGGGGAGAAGGCAGGAGAACGGGGAGATGAGAGAAAAATAGATTAGCCATGATTGAATGGCGGAGTAGACTCGACTCAACGGGTCAAATGGGGCTCCCATTACATAGACAATAGGTGCAGGAGTAGGCCATTCAGCCCTTCGAGCCAACACCCCCATTCAATGTGATCATGGCTGATCATCCCCAATCAGTACCCCGTTCCTGCCTTCTCCCCATATCCCCTGACTCCGCTATCTTTAAGAGCCCTATCTAGCTCTCTCTTGAAAGTATCCAGAGAACCGGCCTCCACCTGAGGCAGAGAATTCCACAGACTCACTTATAAATTCATGTCCCGAAAGAGAACAATAAAAATCTTAATTGCAGCAGCATGACAGATATATAAGCATAGTACTCTGTAAAACCGATAGTAAATAACCACTGATTGTGGATGTTTAAGAAGAAACTGCAGATGCCGGAACAATCAAAGGTTGACAAAAATGCTGGAGAAACTCAGCGGGTGAGGCAGCATCTATGTAGCGAAGGAATAGGTGACGTTTCGGGTCTCTCGACCTGAAACGTCACCCATTCCTTCGCTCCATAGATGCTGCCTCACCCGATGAGTTTCTCCAGCACTTTTGGCTACCTGCTGATTACGGATGATCAGCCACGATCACATTGAATGACGGTGCTGGCTCAAAGGGCCAAATGGCCTACTCCTGCACCTATTGTCTAAAATGTTCAGGCATATATTAAAAACAAAGGATAATTAGTAGCACAGACAAAATAATGATCCCAGGTTTATATAGTTCTGAGCCTGTTTGGAGGTTGTAGTGTTTAATACCTAACTTGATGTGTACAAGATCATGAGGGGCACGGATAAAGTGAGCACTTGGTCTTTTTTCCTGTTTAAGAAGGAACTGCAGATGCCGGAAAATCAGAGGTAGACAAAAATGCTGGAGAAACTCAGCGGATGCAGCAGCATCTATGGAGCGAAGGAAATAGGCAACGTTTCGGAGTAGAATTAGGCCATTTGGCCCATCAAGCCCATTCAATCATGGCTGATCTATATCTCTCTCCTAACTCCATTCTCCTGCCTTCTCCCCATAACCCGACACCCGTACTAATTACGAAGGGCCTGTTTCCATACTGTACAGCTGACTGTGGGACTGACCCCGGCCTGCTTTCTGCTCACTCCTGCTCCACTCACCTGCTTCCACCCGTAGAAGTGCATGCTGGTCAGCTTGGCGTAATTGGGTTCGGCCACATGGATGTTGAGTGACTGGCTCTGGTCAATGAAGGCCCCACGGTCTGCTCCCATCTTGATGATAGTCTTCTGTGATATCTCCCACACAGTCTTGTACAGAGACTTCAGGTCATCTGGGATCCCTTCAATGACCTGCCAGAAACAAATGTTTGCAATACCCAAAAACATCGACTTAGAAGCACAAGAGCACAGTTCATCCCTTTCACTTGAAGGAAAAAAAAAAAAAAACTTTTCTGCAAGTTCCTCTATTTCTAAAGACCTCTTCCCTCAGGGTACACCTACATGCTAAATGGGATTCTCCAAGGGGCTTCCCTGTGTAAACATAGGAATCCAATTTTCTGGTTGAACAGTGCAGCAGTAGAATTGCTGTCTTACAGCGCCAGAAACCCGGGTTCGATCCTGCTGCGGGTGCTGTCTGTACAAGGTCTGTACATTCTCCCCGTGACCAAGTGGGTTTTCTCCGGGTGATCCACTTTCCTCCCACACTCCAAAGATGTACAGGTTTGTAGGTGAATTGGTTTCTGTAAATTGTCCCTAGTGTGTAGGTTTGTGCTAGTGTACAGGGTGATCGTGGCTGGCATGGACTCGATGAGCCAAAGGTTTGTTTCCGCGCTGTATCTCGAATCAAGGCAGACCAATTGATATCTGGTCCATGGCAGAGGTCGTAGAGGATCAGATACAGTCAGTCACTTTGTTTGAAAGACATTTAGGCAGACACTTCAATAGGCAAGGGAGAGAAAGATATGGACATAATGCAGGCAGATGTGATTAGTGTAGATTCCTATTAAATCTTTATCCCCTTCACCTTAAACCTGTGTCCTCTAGTCCTTGATTCCCCTACTCTGGGCAAGAGTCTGTGCATCCACCCGATCTATTCCTCTCATGATTTTATAGAAACATAGACAGGAACTGATCAGGGGATATGGAGAAAAAGGCAGAACAGGGTACTGATTGTGGATGATCAGCCATGATCATATTGAATGGCGGTGATGGCACGAAGGGCCGAAAGGCCTAATGCACTTATTTTCTATGTTTCTATGATTATACACGTCTATAAGATCATCCCTCATCCTCCTGTGCTCAAATCTGATCATTCTGTGATCTATTAATGGGTCATAGAAACATAGAAAATAGGTGCAGGAGGCCATTCGGCCTTTCGAGCCAGCACCACCATTCATTGTGATCATGGCTGATCGTCCCCTATCAATAACCAGTGCCTGCCTTCTCCCCATATCCCTCGACTCCACTCGCCCCTAGAGCCCTATCTAACTCTCTCTTAAACCAAGTCAAAAATTGGGTCAGCTCGAGGGACTCAATTCTCCCCCTGATGCAAGGGAGGGGGACGCTGGGACGCACTGGCTACCTGGATCGATCCGTTCTGGGCGATGATCTGGTTCTTCATGTCCTCGTTCCACATCCCTCGCTCCGTCAGGTCCTTCAGTAAGTGCGGGTTCACGATCTGCAAGATCACACACGGCATTACAAGCTGCCCCATCCCTGCGACACTGTATAAAAACCGCACCGGCCCAGTCCCACACCACCACCCTGAGCTGTGGACCATCGGCTGGCTACCAGTCTCATTCCCACCGTGGTATTCAGAGAATTTAAACGTCAAGAAATTAAGTAAATCAGGGAAAGAAGCTACTAACAGCAACCAGGAAACTTAAACACTGACTGGTTCACATCCACTCCTCAGGGAGAGCACCCTTCCCCCCTCTAACTGAAAAGGACAAAGCGCCGGAGTAACTCAGTGGGTGGGGCAGCATCTATGGAGAGAAGGAATTGGTGATGTTTCGGGTCTCAACCTGAAACGTCACCCATTCCTTCTCTCCATAGATGCTGCTCCAGCCGCTGAGTTACTCCAGCATTTAGTGTCTACCTTCACTTACTCACTACCTTACTCACACATGCCTGGGGAACATGTAGAGGTGACGTTTTGAGTAACGGCCCTTCTTCAGACTGAATCAGACTGATAAGGCTGAAGGATCCCAACCCAAAATGTTACCTATCCATGTTTTCTAGGGATGCTGCCTGACCCACTGATTTATCCACCACTTTGTGACTTTCCTTGGTAAACCAGCACCTGCAGCTCCTCGTTTCCACATTTAACTCCTTTCTAACTGCTTGAAATAACGGCTAATTCATTTAGAACGGAGATGAGGAAACACTTTTTCAGAGTTGTGAGTTTGGAATTCTCTGCCTCAGTGGAGGCTGGTTCTCTGGATACTTTCAAGAAAGAGTTAGATAGGGCTCTTAAAGACAATGGAGTCAGGAGATATGGGGAGAAGGCAGGAACGGGGTACTGATTGGGGATGATCAGCCATGATCACATTGAATGGCGGTGCTGGCTCGAAGGGCCGAATGGCCTACTCCTGCACCTATTGTGTATTGGTCCTACACCCGACTCCAGAGCCACAGATGCAGCTGCGTCGTAACTACCCAAGTCCATAACTAGGAAGAAATAGATAATTTGCAAAGTTGCCAGAGATTTCTACATCCCTGAACAAGTAATTAAAGTTCCCTTTTGCACAGGAAGGAATTGCAGGTGCTAGTTTAAATCGAAGATAGAGACAAAATGCTGGAGTAATTCAGCGGGACAGGCAGCAACTCCGGAGAGAAGGAATGGATGACGTTTTGGGTCCAGACCCTTCTTCGGACCAATCTACCATTCCCTTTTGCATTCCACATTACAGCACACTGACCTGGAACTCCCCAGAGAGCACCCGCCTGGTGTAGATGTTGCTGGTGTAGGGTTCAATAGACTCATTATTACCCAGGATCTGGGCAGTGGAGGCAGTGGGCATTGGAGCAATCAGGAGGCTGTTTCTAACTCCGTACCTAAGAGGATTCAAGTGTAGAAAAGCAGGTCAGTATGTTTATGAAGAACTCTCAAGTCCAACTAGTTTAAAACAACTTAACGGCCTGTCCCACTTGGCAATTTTATCTGCGACTGCCGGCGTCAATGACTGACGTATATCAGGGTCGCCGAAAGATTTTGAACATTTCAAAATCCAGTGGCGACAACAAAAATGTTGCAACATTCGAGGAAACACCGCACGTCAATACGTCGTCACGTATACGTATTTTTTGGTGACCTGATACATCAGTCAATGATGCCGGGAGTCGCTGAAAAATAATCGCCAAGTGCGACAGGCCCTTTACAAACTAACAAAAGCAAGCCAACTCAAACCTGCAATTAGTGGTTTTAATTTTATAACAGATTATACAACATTTGGCCTTGGACCCATGTAAACAACAAAAGTGCTATTCACATACTCCAATACAGCCCTCCTTCTCAGAACCAAAGAATTAAGTTTGGTTCAAGTTTCCAAAATCAACATGTGACATGCTACATGTGACGTGCTAGATTTGGGATGATGTTTTCCCCGGCTGGAGTGTCCAGGGTTGCTAAATAAGTATTTGAATCAGCCACAAAGTGCTGGAGTAACTTGGCAGTCAACCAGCATCTATGAAGAACATAGCTAGGGTCACAATCGGGTTGTGTCACGAACGTGTCGCAAAGCGTCCATCATCCATGATCTCCAGAGATGACGAGTTACTCCAGCACCATGTCTTTTTTTTTTAAACCAGTATTTGCAGTTCCTTATATCTACAAGTATGACATGTATGGTATGGTACTTGATCTAATTGAATCACTAAGGTTTAGAAATATTATAGCCGTGTAGATAATGTTGTCAAGGCCTTGCCCTGATAGCCATAAAACCCCATGGTGACTGTGAATGGCTTTAGTTCACGCACTCACCGAGCTTCAGTGAGAACAAAACGAGTCTTCCAGTCGTAGAATCTTGATTCATTGGCTTTTAATAAAGTAATACAAAGCAAGAAATAGTTTGTCACACTACAATCTCAATTGCTGTTGCATTACGCCATAAACTTGCTTTAAATCTGTAATGTCTATTAGTCAGGGGATATGGGGAGAAGGCAGGAACGGGGAACTGATTGGGGATGATCAGCCATGATCACATTGAATGGCGGTGCTGGCTTGAAGGGCCGAATGGCCAACTCCTGCACCGATTGTCTATTGTCTATCCATAGCTCAGCACATGGTTCAAAGCACGATAAAACTCAGTGCCTGTGTGGTAAAAAAACGGAGACATCTCAGCCCCACAAGGTTTAAACCGCAACTAACCTAAAAAGCCCCTTGCTCCACCCCTTCACGTAAGCATGCTGATAGCAATTACAGGCAACTAGACAGAATACATAACATGCTGATCACCGCTAAATGGCTCCTACAAGAAGGTTAATGGGAGTTAATGGGCAGTGGTCCAAAGGGCCTATTTCCGTGCTGTCTAATTGGGAGAGTCTAGGACTAGAGGGCACAGCCTCAGAATTAAAGACGTTCTATTTGGAGATGAGATGAATAGGAATTTCTTTAGTCAGAGGGTGGTGAATCTGTGGGATTCTTTGCCACAGACGGCTGTGGAGGCCAAGTCAGCGGATATATTTAAGGCAGAGATAGTTTCTTGATCAGTACGGGTGTCAGAAGTTATGAGAAGGCAGGAGAATGGGGTTAGGAGGGAGAGATAGATCAGCTATGATTGAATGGTGGAGTAGTGTTGATGGGCCGAATGGCCTAGTTCTGCTCCTATCACTTATGATCTTATTTCACCTTAATTACGAGACATTTAATCAGACACCTTACTCTTTCTTTTCTCAAACCTTGTCAAAGTGGCAGCAGTGACTTACTTTGCAATTTTCTCCTTTAGGTCCTTCCAGTTCCAAAGATCAGTGGGCGTGACGTTCCACATGTCATACTGGAGGATCTGAAAGCAACGCAGTCAGTATGTCACACATTTAAAAGTCCTGCTGCTACAGAGGAACTCACAATCTCAAACTGCTGGAGCCAGGCAAAACCTCAAAAACAATCTAAACATGTTGACTCCACTGCTACACTAAGCAGATGATTTGACAGTACAATGCCGAGGTAGCACGCCTATTTCCAACCCATCAAGGGGGCTTGATTCAAATTCCAAATGCTCGAGATTAAATGGAAACGGTGAAGAAGAGATTCCATAGACACTGGAGTAGAATTAGGCCATTTGGCCAATCAACTCTTCTCCGCCATTCAATCACGGCTGATCTATTTTCCCTCTCAACCCCACTCTCATACCTTCTTGCCTTAACCTTTGATGTGCTTACTGATCACAAACCTGGATTCAGCGGGATTTTCCTTGGGCTTGAGTTAAGGGCGAGGTTGGTTGCGCTGGGACTTTTTTCTTTAAACCATAGAAGGCTGAGACGTGTCAGGCATTTGCCCCACCGACATCTCTTTTCCAGCTTTCTTCCCCCCTCCCCCTACTGCAGTCTGAAGAAGGGTTCCTTCCTGGCCGATTGGGAAAGGGGGAGATGCAGCGAGACCTGGGTGTCATGGTAAACCAGTCATTGAAGGTAGGCATGCAGGTGCAGCAGGCAGTGAAGAAAGCGAATGGTATGTTAGCTTTCATTGCAAAAGATTTGAGTATAGGAGCAGAGAGGTTCTACTGCAGTTGTACAGGGTCTTGGTGAGACCACACCTGGAGTATTGCGTACAGTTTTGGTCTCCAAATCTGAGGAAGGACATTATTGCCATAGAGGGAGTGCAGAGACGGTTCACCAGACTGATTCCTGGGATGTCAGGACTGTCTTATGAAGAAAGACTGGATAGACTTGGTTTATACTCTCTAGAACTTAGAAGATTGAGAGGGGATCTTATAGAAAATTACAAAATTCTTAAGGGGTTGGACAGGCTAGATGCAGGAAGATTGTTCCCGATGTTAGGGAAGTCCAGGACAAGGGGTCACAGCTTAAGGATAAAGGGGAAATCCTTTAAAACCGAGATGAGAAGAACTTTTTTCACGCAGAGGTAGTGGTGAATCTCTGGAAACTCTCTGCCACAGAGGGTAGTTGAGGCCAGTTCATTGGCTATATTTAAGAGGGAGTTAGATGTGGCCCTTGTGGCTAAGGGGATCAGGGGGTATGGAGAGAAGGCAGGTACGGGATACTGAGTTGGATGATCAGCCATGATCATATTGAATGGCGGTGCAGGCTCTAAAAGGGCCGAATGGCCTACTCCTGCACCTAATTTCTATGTTTCTATGTTTCTAACCCAAAACATCAACTGTCCATTCCTTTCACAGATGCTGCCAGACCCCAGCATCTGCAGTTCCTCGAGTCGCCTTCCCTGACCTCCTGCTCCTACACAAGCCTGCGACACTGCATCACACCCGTGGCTCAAATTTCCTTGGTGGATCTAACAAGAGCCACATTCGCTGCCCGAGACAGTTGCTACATCCTTCTCCGGCAACCATGGACAAATGACAAATCCTCAACTTCAATGGAAGAATTTAATTAAATCTATAATGTCAGAAATCCACATGATGATGAATAGAGACAAGAGGTTTAGTGTAGTTTAGAGAAACAGGCCCTTCAGCCCACCTAGTCCAGCAATCCCTGGACACTAACACTATCCTACACACTAGGGACAATTTACATTTATACCAAGCCAATTAAACAACATACTTGTCCGTCTTTGGACTGTGGGGGGAAACGGAAGATTTTGGAGAAATCCCACAGGGAGAAGCTCCAAACAAGCACCGGTCGTCACCAGTCAGGATCAAACCCGGGTCACTGGCGCTGCAAGGCAGTAGCTCTACCGCTGTGCGGCCCTAACCAGTGTAATCGAGCAGTGAGAAACACAGGCAGCTAGAGTACAGAAACAGTCACTCCCCGACCCAGCCACTCACCCCCTTGCTGACCGGGCAGCCCTGGTAACTCTCGTACGGACCCAACTCCTTGGCCAAGTCACAGCTGGCATCCAGGGCTGCGTAGTAAATGGTCTCAAAGATCTGAATGTTGAGCGTCTGAGCCTCCTCGCTTTCAAAGGGGTATCGCATCATGATGAAGGCGTCCGCCAGCCCCTGGACGCCAATTCCAATCGGCCGGTGCTTCTTATTGGAATATTCCGCCTGAGAGAGAGAGGGAGACAAAGGCATTTCATGTTCAAGTTTACATTTATTGTCACGCGCACCAATTGGTACAGTGAGATGTGAGTTACCAGACAGCCATACGAATATAAAAAGAACACAATCCACGATAGAGTTTAACATGAACATCCCCACACAGCAGAATCAACGTTTACCACCGTGAGGGAAGGCAATAAAGTTCAGTCACACGTGGTCGGGGCCTTTGAGCTCGCCGCAGTCGGCGTTACGGGCGGCCCGATGTCCAGGCCCTCTCGCCGGGATGGTTGGAACTCCGACGTCGGAACGGAAGAACATTCTCAGCGGCTTGGAGTTTCCGAATCGGCCACTTCTTACCGGAGACCGGGGCTCCCGAAGTCTACAGGCCGAGCTGGGCGGAGATTCAACACTGGCGACCCTCGGCAAAGGGATCACCAGGACTCCGCAATGTTGAAGTCATTTAAAGTGCAACCAGTTACAGCCAGGGCAAGTTACACCCAGGGCAAGCCAGGAAGGGGCAACATAGAACATTGCAGGACAAAATGTGTAGGAAGGAACTGCAGATGCTGGTTTACACCAGAGATAAAATGGTCAGCTTGTTCTGAACCTTTTCATACCTCCAGCTTCCCTCTCCTGACTCTCAGTCAGAAGAAGGGTCTCAACCCGAAACGTCACCAATTTTTCTCCAGAGGTGCTGCCTGACGCGCTGAGTTACTCCAGCATTTTGTGTCTATAGAACATTGCAGCACAGGAATAGGCCCTTCAGCCCCTTCGGTGGACATCGGACTTTTGTCTCTGGAACTGATGTGCTACAACTATATTTTGCACTCTGTATCTTCCCCTTTGCTCTATCGTATTTGATTTAGACCAGATTGTATTTAGTATTTTTCAGACCGGTTAGGATAGCATGCAAATCAAAGCTTTTCATTGTACCTTGGTACACTTGACAATAATGAACCTAGACCAGTGTCCATGCTGAACAACTCGTCATGTGTACCAACAAAGGAACATTGACATTTTTACTTGCTGCAACATGCAGACCCATTAATGTAATTACACAGATAAATATATGTCACTAGACAGAATCCCCAGTCGGGTCATGAAGAGATTCAGTACGGCAGGCATCACTGCTCTAGAGCTTGTGTCATCATCTTAAGAAAAAATCTTAAATCTGTACGAGGTAAATCCAGCCGAGATTCTTCCAGCTGAGGAGTCTAGAACTAGTTTCAGTTTTTAGAGATACAGCACAGAACCAGGCCCTTCGGCCCACCAAGTCCGTGCCGACTGGTGACCCCCACACACTAACACTAGGGACAATTTACAGTTATACCAAGCCAATTAACATACAAACCCACACGTCTTTGGAGTGTGGGAGGAAACCGGAGATCCCGGAGAAACCTCACGCAGGTCACGTGGAGAACGTACAAACTCCATACAGACAGCACCTGTAGTCAGGATCAACCCAGGGTCTCTGCCGTTGTGAGGCAGCAAATCTACTGCTGAGCCACCGTGGTGTCAGTCTGAAAGGAGGTGGCCAGAAAGGACAAAGATGAGGTGAGATGTCTTCAACGCATCGGTCGAACACTGACAATTCTTTGTCGCAAGGAGCTGCGAGGACAGTCTCTAAAACTGAATCATTTCTGGATGTTAAAGGAATTGGGATACGTATCAAAGGCAAAGAAATGGGTTTAAGCCACAGCACCTGCTCTTACTAGTGGAAGACCAAGTTCAAATGGCTACTCCTGGTCCTACTGTCTATGCATACAGAACAAAGAGCACAGCACAGGGACAGGCCCTTCAGCCCACCGTGACTGCACATTACTGCACAGTTCCAATAACAATGAAAAGCTCATCATCCAGCACTTTGTGTTCCACTGTTCCTTGTGGCTCTAAACTATCTACATGGATAGGAAAAGTTCAGAGGATTACAATAGACAATAGGTGGAGGAGTAGGCCATTTGGCCCTTCAAGCCAGCACCGCCATTCAATGTGATCATGGCTGATCATCCCCAATCAGCACCCCTTTCCTGCCTTCTCCCCATATCCCCTGACTCCACTATTTTTAAGAGCTCTATCTAGATCTCTCTTGAAAGCATCCAGAGAACCGGCCTCCACCACCCTCTGTGGCAGAGAATGCCACAGACTCACCACGCTCTGTGAGAAAAAGTGTTTCCTCGTCTCCGTTCTAAATGGCTTACTCCCTATTCTTAAACTGTGGCCCCTGGTTCTGGACTCCCCCAACATCGGGAACATGTTTCCTGCCTCTAGCGTGTCCAAGCCCTTAACAATCTTATAAATTTCAATGAAATTCCCTCTCATCCTTCTAAACTCCAGAGTGTACAAGCCCAGCCACTCCATTCTCTCAGCATGTGACTGTCCCGCCATCCCGGGAATTAACCTTGTGAACCTACGCTGCACTCCCTCAATAGCAAGAATGTCCTTCCTCAAATTAGGGGACCAAAACTGTACACAATACTCCAGGTGTGGTCTCACTAGGGCCAAATAGAGGCAAAGATGCACTGTGGCATTGAAGAGGCTTTTCGATAGTCGCATGAATATGCAGGAATATGGATCACGTGCAGGCAGAGCGGATTAGTTTAACTTGGCATAATTTTCAACACGGACATTTTGGGCACTGATCCTGAGTGGCCCTGTTCTACATTGAACAGCACAGCACAGGAACAGGCTCTCTGGCTCAATGTCTGTGCCGAGCACGATGCCAAGACCAGCTTTGACCCTGCCTGCACAAAATATTTCCCTCCATATCCACATGCCCATCCAAAAGCCTCTAAAATGCCACTGCTGCCTCTGCCTCCACCTTCACCCCTGACAGTGAGTTCCAGGCCCCCATGTTTAAAGACCCCACCTATCTTTAGATAGAGCTCTTAAAGATAGTGGAGTCAGGGGATATGGGGAGAAGGCAGGAACGGGGTACTGATTGGGGATGATCAGCTGCGATCACAATGAATGGCGGTGCTGGCTCGAAGGGCCGAATGGCCTACTCCTGCACCTATTGTCTATTGTCAAAAAAACCCTGCAGTGTACATCTGATAAACGTTGCCCCCCTCACCTTCAAGCTGTGCCCTCTGGTATTTGATACTTCAATCCTGTTCAAGTTCAAGTTCAAGAGTTTATTGTCATGTGTCCCCTGATAGGACAATGAAATTCTTGCTTTGCTTCAGCACACAGAACATAGTAGGCATTTACTACAAAACAGATCAGTGTGTCCATATACAATAATATAAATATATACACACATGAATAAATAAAATGATAAAAGTGCAAATATCAGATAATGGGTTATTAATAATCAGAGTTTTGTCCGAGCCAGGTTTAATAGCCTGATGGCTGTGGGGAAGTAGCTATTCCTGAACCTGGTTGTTGCAGTCTTCAGGCTCCTGTACCTTCTACCTGAAGGTAGCGGGGAGATGAGTGTGTGGCCAGGCTGGTGTGGGTCTTTGATGATGCTGCCAGCCTTTTTGAGGCAGCGACTGTGATAAATCCCCTCGATGGAATGAAGGTCAGAGCCGATGATGGACTGGGCAATGTTTACTACTTTTTGTAGTCTTTTCCTCTCCAGGGCGCTCAAATTGCCGAACCAAGCCACGATGCAACCGGTCAGCATGCTCTCTACTGGGCACCTGTAGAAGTTAGAGAGAGTCTTCCTTGACAAACCGACTCTCTGTAATCTTCTCCGGAAGTAGAGGCGCTGATGAGCGTTCTCGATAATTGCATTAGTGTTCTCAGACCAGGAAAGATATTCAGAAATGGCAATGCCTATCCCACCCATACCCCCATTTTATACAGCATTTGATGGCTCATAGAGAACAATCCAAGTCTGTCCTACCTCTCCCTGTAGCTAATACCCAGAGTTGCCAAGCTTTGTCAGAGCATTTCAGTATTCTAGTACCTGAAAATCAGTATTTTGCTGAGGAAATCAGTATTTTTACGCAGTGCCATTGCGCTAAAAAAAAAGATTTTTTTTTTATGTGCGATCATACCCATGCCAGCAGTTGTCTGTCTTTTCACCGTTTTATTTTTATTTTTAGTTAGTTAAAAGTGTTTTGTTTGGAGGTGTTTTGTTTGGAGGTCTAGAATTTTTGTGTGGGGGGTGGGGTGGAAAGGGGGAAACTGCCTTTCAGGGTCCCTACCTGGTCGGAGAGGCAGCTTTTCTCCGGGCTGCAGCTTCGACCCGTCCTCGCGGCCTACCAGCGGGCCTGGAGCAGCGTTTCCTGTCGCGGACCGCCCAGATCCTCGGCTTCGGCGGCGGCACAGCGCAGGAGCGCTATCGTGGAGCGGACGATGCCTTGCCTGGGTCGCCGCGCTGGAGCTCCGGTGAGCTGAGACCGCCGGGAACAACATCGCGGAGCTGCGGGACTGTGGAGCGGCCAGCTGCAGGCGGCGGCGCCGAACTTTACACCGGGCGCCTGGGATCTCGCGACGAGATGGCCAGTTGTGGAGCTCCAACCGGCGCGGCCTTGTCGGCTTCGGAAGCCACGGCCTCCAGTACGGAGGCGGCCGTTCCAGGGTTCCCAGGCCGCTGTGAGGACTCTCCCGACGCCGGAGCACCACCACCCGGCGAGAACGGCCAGGAACATCGGACCTCCATAGAGGCAACTGTGGAGGCCTCAATAGGCCCGACTATGGGTGAACTGGGGTTGGGGACTGGACTTTGTGCCTTCCCTCATGGTGGGAGCCATTGTGGGGGGATGTTCTTTGTGTTTAAGACTCTCATTGGTGTTATGTCTGTGTTCTTTTTTTGTGTGCTGCAAAATGGCAAAAAGCATTTCACTTCATTACACCTCGCTGTATGTGAATGTGACTAATAAAAACCTTTGAATACTTTGAAGAATGCATAACTTTGCTACCAATTGACATGTCTTCTACGCACCTTACTTGACAGTGCATTCATTGCCATCTCTTTGTATATTTCTGTTTGAACCGCTGCTTCCTGCTTTTAGCACCAGATGATGATCTAGAAGCCATTTTGGAAGCCTCCCTCTCCCTCCCTCGCTCTCTCCCTCCTTCCTCTTTCCCTCCCTTTCCTTCTCCCTCTCTCCTTCCTTTTTTTCTTCCTCCCTCTCTTATTCCCTCCCTCCCTCACTCCCTCTCTCCTTCTCCCTCCCTGAACAGTCTGTGACCCATAGCGCTGTGGCCATAGCACTATTTGTAAAGCCCATAGCACTGTGTGTAAAGGCAATGGTGCTCCAGCTGGTAGCACTATAATGAGAACGCATTGCACTGTTCCCACGAGTTAAACTGACACCGCTGTTTAAACCTGTAGCGGGACAGGCAGATCAAAGCGTAATTATCCAGATCTTGAAATTTAAAATACTAATAGATGTAATCTGTATTTTACAAAGCAAATCCGTACATCTGAATTTTTGTCGCATTTCCGTACAAAATACGGAAAATCCGTACTACTTGGCAGCTCTGAATAGCCCTTAATCCAAGCATCATTCTGACAAACATCCTCTGCACCCCCTCGAATGTCATGGATCTCAACAAAAAGCTTCCATCAACACCGCAGTTTGTCACACTTGTGTGCGTGCATGCACATCAGAAACACAGTAAAAATTAATATACCAACCCAAATCATTTGGATCAAGCTGGAAAAGATGGAGAAGCTTTACGAGGATGATTCCAAAATCTGAGTGCCTGACCTATAGGGAGAGGTTGAGGCAAGGACTTTGTTCCTTGGAGCGCAGGAGGATGAGGGGTGATCTTAGGGGTGTGTAAGATTATGAGGGGAGTAGCTAGGGTGAATGCAAAGTCTTTTACCCAGACTAGGGGAATCAAGAACCAGAGGATATAGGTTTAAGGTGAGGGGAGAACGATTTAATCGGAACCCAAGGGGCAACTTTTTTTTCTCCACACAAAGGATGGTAGGTGTGTGTAACGAGCTGGCACAGGAGGTAGTTGGGGCAGGTACTTTCACCACTCTTAAAAAACATTTGGACAAAAACATGGAAAGGATAGGTTTAGAGCAGGGGACGGCAACCTTGTTCTGTATAGGGGCCAGGACGCATGTCTGTGAGCAGATGGTGGGCCACATCTATCACGTGTCCACATGGATCGCGCCCCGGATAGCAGTCGTCAAATCACTGTTCACAGAAGGTAGGTGAAAATGCTGGAGAAACTCAGCGGATTGCTCGTGCAATCCTTGCACGTCTCACCCGCTGAGTTTCACCAGCATTTTTGTCTTCCTTCGAGTTTTCCAGCATCTGCAGTTCTTTCTTAAACGTGTTCACAGAAGGTGCGCGGCTGTGCCGGTGGCTTTGCCCAGGATGCGGTACCGCCAGAGCTCGGCTGCGCTCGGATGCACACGGGAAACAAAATCCGCCTGCGGGCCGGATGATTTCGGGTTATGGGCCGCATTCGGCCCGGGGGCCGTAGATTGCCGACCACTGGTTTAGAGGGATATGGGCCAAACGAGGGCTGGAGGGACTAAAGTAGATTGGAGCATGTTGGTTAGCGCGGGCAAGGTGGGCCAAAGGGCCTGTTTCCATGCCGTCTTGACTCCATCAACCTCCCCGTGCTTTTCCACCAATGAATTCGAAGCTCCAGCACAGACCTACCTCGGGGACTGGGTAATAGTTCACTTCGATGATTTTATTCAGGTTCTTCACGGCCACCCGGGTGACGTCGGCCAGTTTATTGAAGTCGTAGCTGCGATCTGCAGTAACGTACATGTTCAGTGCCAGCGAGGCCAAGTTGCAAACAGCCACCTGTCACAACAAACAAACCAGGAACCACAGTCAGCTTTGGTAACCACCGCAGACCAATGGAAACTCCCAAGACAGTTCATAAGTGATAGGAACAGAATTAGGCCATTCGGCCCATCAAGTCCACTCCATCATTCAATCATGGCTGATCTATCCCTCCCTCCTAACCCCATTCTTATGCCTTCTCCCCATAACCAGACACTTTTACTAATCAAGATTAATAAGATTAAACGAGAACTTACCAGTTTGAAGTTTGATCTGTATTTTATGAGGAGTTACGATGAGGGATTACGTGAAGAACCCGCTCAGCGCTGCATACTTCAAAGCAGCGGTGTGGAATCACAGATAGACACAGTTATTGAAGTAAACATAGTAAAGATAAGGAGACATCAGTTTATGAATTTGACCCATATTATTGCGGGTGGGAGCGGAGGGCACGTAATCCCTCATCGTAACTCCTCATAAAATACAGATCAAACTTCAAACTGGTAAGGTACACAAAATTGCTGGAGAAACTCAGCGGGTGCAGCAGCATCTATGGAGCGAAGAAAATAGGCGACGTTTCGGGCCGAAACCCTTCTTCAGACTGATGGGGGGTGGGAGGGGAGAAGGAAGGAAAAAGGGGAGGAGGAGGAGCCCGAGGGCGGGGGGATGGGAGGAGACAGCTAGAGGGTTAAGGAAGGGGAGGAGACAGCAAGGGCTAGCAAAATTGGGAGAATTCAACGTTAATGCCATTAGGATGCATGCTGCTCAGGCGGAATATGAGGTGGTGTTCCTCCAATTTCCGGTGTTGCTCACTCTGGCAATGGAGGAGACCCAGGACAGAGAGGTCGGATTGGGAATGGGAGGGGGAGTTGAAGTGCTGAGCCACCGGGAGTTCAGGTTGGTTATTGCGGACTGAGCAGATGTGTTCGGTGAAACGATCGCCCAACCGCTGCTTAGTCTCCCCGATGTAAATCAGCTGACATCTAGAGCAGCGGATGCAGTAGATGAGGTTGGAGGAGATACAGGTGAACCTTTGTCGCACCTAGAACGACTGCTTGGGACCTTGAATGGAGTCGAGGGGGGAGGTGAAGGGACAGGTGTTGCATTTCTTGCGGTTGCAACGGAAAGTGCCCGGGGAGGGGGTGGTACGGGAGGGAAGGGAAGAATTGACAAGGGAGTTGCGGGGGGAGCGGTCTTTGCGGAAGGCAGACATGGGGGGAGATGGGAAGATGTAGCAAGTGGTGGGGTAACGTTGGAGGTGGCGGAAATGGCGGAGGATTATGTGTTGTATTTGCCGGCTGGTGGGGTGAAAGGTGAGGACCAGGGGGACTCTGCCCTTGTTGCGAGTGCGGGGATGGGGAGAGAGAGCAGTGTTGCGGGGTATGGAAGAGACCCTGGTGCGAGCCTCATCTATGGTGGCGGAGGGGAATCCCCATTCCCTGAAGAACGAGGACATTTCCGTTGCCCTGGTATGGAATGTCTCATCCTGGGAACAGATGCGGCGTTGGTGGAGGAATTGGGAGTGGGGGATGGATTCTTTACAGGGGGCAGGGTGGGACGACGTGTAATCCAGATAGCCATGTGAGTCAGTTGGTTTGTAGTGTATGTCGGTCAGAAGTCTGTCCCCTGCGATGGAGATGGTGAGGTCAAGGAATGGTAGGGAAGTGTCGGAAATGGTCCAGGTGTATTGGAGTGCCGGATGGAAGTTGGTGGTGAAGTGGATGAAGTCAGTCAGTTGTGTGTAGGTGCAGGAGGTGGCCCCAAAGCAGTCGTCAATGTAACGGATGTAAAGGTCGGGGATGGGGCCCTGGTACGCATTGAACAAGGATTGTTCAAACTGGTAAGTTCTCGTTTAATCTTACTATTTTACTTCGTAGTCACGTGAGTGATTCCGTGAAGATTTCATAGCTCTGTGATTTCAAACCGTGTAACAGTTATTACTACATCACTGCCGAAGTCTTTGAGGGAGGAAGTGTGTTATCGTAACCAACCAATGATCTGTTTGTAGAAAAACACAATGGTATTTTTTAACAAATTCAATTGCTCCCCTGGGCTTAAATTAAATATTTGCAGTCGGTAAAATCTTTCCTGCAAATAAAACAGGTTTTGCCAACGTCTTATTATAAAATTTCTGAACGGTCTTTCCCCCCCACCATCCTGCTGTAGCCAGGATGAGGTTTATAGGCACGTCCATTCTTTTAGCCGTCGACGTGGATGCTGCCCTGGTGGAATGAAATTTGTACATGTTAGTTTTTATCCCAGCAGTTTTTAGCACCTGCTTGAGCCATCTCGAAATGGCTCGTCACCCGACCATAAGGTTTTTTTATGACTGACCCACAAGGCTTTTCATCTCCCTCGAATATTTTGGTTGTGTCTATGTAGGATAGTAGGGTCATGGCACATAACCGTGTTTCTAGCGGGTAAGCCCGGAATTCCACGACTGGATTAGGTGTTCCTGGTCTGCTCTGTTCGATCATTCCCTGGATAACGACAGAGATCTGGTCTGGAGCTGTGAGCATGGTGTCCAGTCGCAATAGGTGTAGTGACTGGACCCTCTGTGCAGATACAATTGCCATCAACATGAGTGTTTTGAGCATAGATGGTTCCAGGTTGAGGGATCTGGCTGGTGGCCATCCCCTGAGGTATGTCGGGACCACACTGACATCCCATATATGGGTGTACCTTGGTCTAGGGGGTTAGAGTTGTAAATACCCTTCATTAGTTTGACCACCAGCTGGTGGGACCCCATGGCCTGTTGTCCTGGAGCTGGTTTTAAATAGACAGGCAGGGCAATTCTAGCTGTGTTGATGGCTCTGTAGCTGAGTCCTTCATCGTGGTGAAGGTTCGCCAGGAATTCCAGTACGTTGGTAACTGTAGCGGTTGAGTAGGTGGTCCCTGTATCCAAGCAGTACGTCTCCCATTTTTTGATGCTGGACAAGTGCTGTTTTTTAGTGGATGTTCAGAGGGATGCTGACATGGTGTCGACGGTTTGTTCAGATAATCCCAGTCCCAGAAGTGGTTTGTGCAGAATCTGCAACCCAGGAGTTTGATTTTTTCATGGCACGGGTGGCTTGTGCCCGACACTGGGTGTTAATAACTCTGGGTCACTGGGGAATACCATCGGAGCTTCAACAACCATGTCATGGAGTATTGGGAACCATGGCTGTGTAGGCCAGTCGGGTACTATCAAAATACCTGAAGCAGAGTCCATTTGTACTGTGCGTAGTCCCCGACTGATGAGGCAGAAGGGAGGAAATGCATAGAAGAAGAATTTCCCCAATCCAGCGCGAACGCATCTACCGCTGCTGCCTCAGGGTCTGGTTCCCAAGCGACATACATAGTTACCTGGTGATTTAGCCGATGCAAATAAATCGATATCTGGCGTGCCATATTGCTTGATAACTTTTGTGAAAATTTCTTTGGGGTTTCAACATCCATTCGATGTTGTCATTAAATTTACGTGACCTGGTGTCTGCCACTGTATTTAGCTTACCTGGCAGGTAAGTTACTGATAGCCAAATATGTCTTTGGACACACCATTACCAAATTGTGTTGACCAACTTGTCGCATGATACCGATTTTATGCTGCCCATATGGTTAATGTAGGCCACCACCGTAGTATTATTTATTTATAACCGTACATGCAAGTGATGCATATTTATGCATATGCTTTTAAACCATAAAAGTCACCCAACATCTCTAGATAATTAATGCCCAGTGTAAGTGGTAACGATGATTGTGGGTTAGTCCATCTACTACTTGTGCTGGATATAGAGTTAGTTACTCCTCAGCCTTGAGCACTGGCACATGTTTGGATAACTGACGTAGGGTTAGTGATGATAATAGGCTGAAACTATGTCAAACGTTTTTTGCCCACCACTGTAGTTCTGATATTACTTCAGTGGGTAACTTCATGAAATTATCATAATAACCTGTATGTCGTTTTTGGTACAAAGGTCCGAATTATGTAGCCGGAAATGCTGCTACCATTTTCCCAATTACTCTGTTACTTCTCGAGTAGTTGGTAGTTTGTTGACCATTAAATTGTTGCATGATTGTGCCAATTCAACAATGTTGTCTCTTGGCAATGTTACAGTCACGTAGACTGGATTAATTGTGAAGCCCAAGTAGTCCATGATAGTGGATGGCTTCAACTTAGATTTATCTGGATGTAAGATAACCCCAGGGTTTCGCATAACTGTTTGGTAGCTGAACAGCTAACATAGTCAATTTCATGGTCTTGCCTACCATTTAGGATATCATCAAGATATGCCATGACAATATGTTTTTGTCTTCTGAATATTGCCAGAGCTGGTTTTAGTGTCTTGATGACACTCTTGGGCTGATGTGAACCCATTGGGTAACGCTTTAAACTGCTATAGCTGCCCCATCCAGGTAAATTTCAGGTATCTGCGATGATCCTTGTGAATGGTACTAAATAGTAAACATCTTTAAGATGAATGCTTGCCATGAAGTATCCTTTGGAATTTAGTTGTTTGGCAGTAACAACCGGTTCCATTTTGAAATGTATATACTTAACAAACATATTTAGTGAAGTTAAGTCAATGATGATGCAACATCCACCATCTTTTTTGGGTTTAGTGAATATATTTGATACGAATTGCAAGGGTTCAGGTTTTCCCATGATCCCTTTGTGATTATGCTCACCAGTTCAGCTTGTCCCTCTTGTTTCTTTAACGGAGAGGGGAAAAATACCCTCTGGGGTGAATGTTGACCTGGTGGCAATTTTTCTAGTATGAATTGTATTTGTATTCACTAATGCCATTGAGTATATACTGATCACTCGTGATAGACTCCCATGTGTTAGTATTACTCTATATACTGGTAGGAACCAGACCCTCCATAGTTATAGGTATTCTTCTGTTTCCTGCCGGTCCAACGAGTGTTGCACGTCGTCTGACGTGGCGGTGACGTTGGGGGGTGGCACATATTCCATGGGGTCCGCTCTGGGCCCTGGTCTAATAAGACTTTCGGTGATAGAATGCGGACTCCGAGCTTTCATCAGTCCGATATGGTAGACGTTGACTGATGGACGCGATGGGGTGCTGCTGCGTAGGAATTACTGTTTTTGGTTACTCGTCCCGGCCCTACCCTCATGCGCCGAAAGTTTTGTAAAACCTCTTGCATGTCCTTCATATGCTTTGTGAGGTTTTTGCCAAAGAGCAGTGGGTCTGGCTCAGTCGCTGGGGTATGCACAACCCCGCAATGTAGGATTTTATGGCAGGTCTTATGACTTGTTTACGAAGGTTGTGGTCATCTCCGTATTTGTCCATGGAACGAGGAAAAACGATGTGATGGCTGATGTCAGGCTTTTAACGGCCTCCTGTACGTAGGGTTTCCATGTAGCTGTCCACCACACACCACACCTAGCAGCTCTTCCTGTTCCTGCACCCCTTGCATACTCCCGAGATCTTCAGCCATTGCCCCTGTTCTTGACCAGCCCAGTCCTGGTCACCAAAGCTATCCTCTGGAAAGGAGGAAGCAATAGACCGTGCACAAGGCACTGTGGAGGGAGTGCCGGACCCCCCTCTGCGAGAGCGCTGCTCCTGGGGTGCACCTCGCTGGAGCTCCTGCTCCAAGAGTCGCTCCATGCGGCTCAGGCGGCTGTCTCTCCCCTGCCCGGGTGGAGAGACGTCCCCGTCCGACAAGTCGGAGCCACCGGCCGGACGCCTCTTCCATGGCTTTACATCCAGCCCGCTGCTCAGGCGCTAGCGGGCTGGGCTCGGCGGCGGGATAGCGGAGCGCCGGGTAAGCGGTCCTACCGCCTTGATGCTGCCCCCCCCCCCCCCAGATGGAACGCTCCTCCATGGAGTCGAGCGGGGGACAGGTCTGTTCTGTTGCTGCCCCCCCCCAGATGGAACGCTCCTCCGTGGAGTCGAGCGGGGGACAGGTTTGTTCTAGAGCCTTTCTTCTCTGCCTGAAAGCAGAAGGCTCCCTGTGAAAGAAAAACCCGACGTCAGCTTACCTGACGGTCCATTCTTTCACCTCCATAGCGGGAGCGCCTGACTCCCGCTGTGCCGCTGTTGCTCGGCTGGACGTAATGCCGCGCATGCGTGCTGAACGGGTTCTTCACGGAATCACTCACGTGACTCCGAAGTAAAATCTATCTACCTCTGCCTTAAATATATCCATTGTTGGCCTGCACAGCCCTCTTTGGCAATGAATTCCACAGATTCACTACCCTTTGATTAAAGAAATTCCTCCTCATCTCCTTAAAGGATCGCCCTTTAATTCTGAGGCTACGACCTCTGGTTCAAGAATCCCCCACTAGTGGAAACTGAACACACTCGAACTAAAAGCAACGGGCTGACGTGTAGTACGCAACGGTACGGAACGTGGGCCTTTTTTTCATCCATTTCAGTAACCCGACCCGACTCGCAGTGTAATCAACGTTGCGAGGAAACAGTTTGTGTTGATAAATTAAAATTCTGAAAAGGAAGAGAAGATTTTTCCCAAATAACTTTTATTTTTACGAGGATGTTTCCGTAACCGGCTTCCGTCTCCACACTAGTATCCTATGGGATCTTTGGTGCGGAGACGGAAGCCGGTTACGGAAATAAGGCCGAAAATTACCCATGAATCTGCCCATACTACGTCTTTTTCGTCGAGTAATCTATCTTGCTTACGATAGGATCTTTGCTCGAACTGACCTCAAACCAGGAGCATCAGTACCTGCCTGTGCCGGGTCGGGCAGGGCAGCCACAAAGACGCTGACAGAGTGACATGGTCTAGACGTGCGTGGGGCTCACCTCGTTCACACTGCTGTATTCCACGATCTCGGTGCAGAGGTTGCTGCATTTGATGGTCCCCAGGTTCTGCTGGTTACTCTTCCTGTTGCAGGCATCTTTGTACAGCATGTAGGGCGTCCCAGTCTCTGTCTGCGACTCGATGACTGCGTACCACAGCTGCTGCGCCTTCACCACCTTGCGTGCCCGGCCCTCCTTCTCATACCTGCAGCAGGCAACAGCTCAACTGTAGCACACACTCAGCATTGAAACCACGTCCTTCTGCCCAACCAAGGCACCGCATTCTATGCTAGTCCCATTCGCCTGCCTTAGCCCCATATGCTTCTAAGTCCTATCGAATAGACACACAGGTGGGCAGAGAGGATGGGGAAGCTCTGTTGGTAAGGAATGAAATTCAGTCCCTTGCGAGGGGTGACATAGCATCATCAGATGTAGAGTCAGTAAGGATAGAACTGAGGAATTTGTAAGTGTAAAAATACCCTAATGACCCTCATCATCGGCGGTCACTGGAAACGAGTGTGGCTGTCCCCTCATGGAGGACGCCTGTGCATGACTTTGTTTAACGTGGGGAGACTGCTGCACAGACAGCCACCTCACGGTCCTCAACAGATCTGGGTCAGGATCCAGTGGCATGGAGTCCAAGACGACCGGAGACCCTTTTCTGCTGCAGCCTTCATCCGCCTTCCCAGCCGTTGTGACGCTCCACTAAGGTCAGCCATCGTCCTCCGCCTGTTCCATTGTTGAAGTCTTGGTTGGATCGCTCTTTGTCAGAGACCTCCCCCTCGACCTTACCTCCATGGGTGACCCTACCAGGAGCATAGCTCCAGACGGCATCGCTCTCTGGTTCACACAACTTCTCCACCACCCCAAACAGCAGGCAGTGAAGAAAGCGAATGGCATGTTGGCCTTTATCACAAGAGGAATCGAACATAGGAGCAAAGAGGTCCTTCTGCAGTTGTACAGAGCCCTAGTGAGACCACACCTGGAGTATTGTGTGCAGTTTTGGTCCCCTAATTTGAGGAAGGACATTCTTGCTATTGAGGGAGTGCAGCGTAGGTTTACAAGGTTAATTCCCGGATAGCGGGATTGTCATATGCTGAGAGAATGGAGCAGCTGGGCTTGTACAGTCTGGAGTTTAGAAGGATGAGAGGGAATCTTATTGAAACATATAAGATTGTTAAGGGCTTGGACCCACTAGAGGCAGGAAACATGTTCCCGATGTTGGGGGAGTCCAGAACCAGGGGCCAGTTTAATAATAAGGAGTAAGCCATTTAGAATGGAGACGAGGAAACACTTTTTCCCACAGAGAGTGGTGAGTCAGTGGAATTCTCTGCCTCAGAGGGCAGTGGAGGCAGGTTCTCTGGATGCTTTCAAGAGAGCTAGATAGGGCTCTTAAAAATAGCAGAGTCAGGGGTTATGGAGAGAAGGCAGGAACGGGGTACCGATTGGGGATTATCAGCCATGATCACATTGAATGGCGGTGCTGGCTCAAAGGGCCAAATGGCCTACTCCTGCACCTATTGTCTATTGATTCAAAGTAACATTAGCAAATTTGCAGATGACACAAAGCTGGGTGGCAGTGTGAACTGTGAGGAGGATGCTATGAGAATGCAGGGTGACTTGGGCAGGCTGGGTGAGTGGGCAGATGCAGTTTAATTTGGATAAATGTGAGGTTATCCACTTTGGTAGCAAAAACAGGAAGGAAGATTAATATCTAAATGGTGTCAAGTTGGGAAAAGGGGAAGTACAATGAGATCTGGGGGTCCTTGTTCATCAGTCAATGAAAGTAAGCATGCAAGTACAGCAGGCAGTGAAGAAAGCGAATGGCATGTTGGCCTTTATAACAAGAGGAGTTGCGTATAGGAGCGAAGAGGTCCTTCTGCAGAAGTACAGGGCCTGGTGAGACCACACCTGGAGTATTGTGTGCAGTTTTGGTCTCCAAATTTGAGGGACATTCGTGCTATTGAGGGAGTGCAGCTTAGGTTCACGAGGTTAGTTCCCAGGATGGCGGGACTGTCATATGATGAAAGAATGGTGCGTCTGGGCTTGTGTACACTGGAGTTTAGAAGGATGAGAGGATATCTTATTGAAACATGTACGATTATTGAGGGTTTGGACACGCTAGAGGCATGAAATATGTGTCCGATGTTGGGGGAGTCCAGAGCCAGGGGCCACAGTTTAAGAATAAGGAGTAAGCCATTTAGAAGGGAGACGCGGAAACACTTTTTCCCCAGAGAGTTGTGAGTCTGCAGAATTCTCTGCCTCAGAAGGCAGTGGAGGCCGGTTCTCTGGATACTTTCAAGAGAGAGTTAGATAGAGCTCTTAAATATAGCGAAGTCAAGGGATATGGGGAGAAGGCAGGAACAAGGTACTGATTGTGGATGATCAGCCATGATCACCGTGAATGGCGGTGCTGGTTCGAGGGGCTGAATAGCCTACTCCTGCACCTATTGTCTATCCATGCACCTGGACAAATGTCTTTCAAATGTTATTGCACCTGCTTTATTTACCTCCACTAGCAGCTCGTTCCATCCATGAGTGAAAAGCTTGCCGCTCAGGTTCCTATTAAATCTTTCTCCTCTCCCACTAAACCCATGCCCTCTGGTTCTTGATTCCCCTAACCTGGGCAATAGACCTTCTCTATTCCCCTCATGATTTGATACACCTCTCAAATCACCCTCAACCTCCTGCACTGCAAGGAATAAAGTTTGAAGGGGATGCAGTCTGGTCAGTGCGGGTGATTCAAGGTAAGCAGGGAACAGAGCACAAGAATTACTAAGAGGATGGCACGTTGCTGAGTTATAATTTCTACCCAGTTTTACTTGACAGCTTCTGCCACAATGTCAGATGCCACAGTGCAACCTGTGACAAGTTGAACCCCAGTAACAAACCCTCACGACAGGGACACAGCTACACATCTTCCAGGTAATGCAGTAACTCTGGAGCTGCTCACACAATGGAGGAACCGGAGTGTTTCCCCCCCCTACTAACCTAGCCAAGATTTATCGTTCAAGAGGTGATTATTGCGTTAGGATTTGAGCGAGAGGGGATCCTTACCTCTCGTACAGAGCCTCAAACTCCTCTCCCCAAACATCATCCAGGCCGGGGCAATCATGCGGGCACATCAAGGACCAGTCCTGCAAAATCAAACGGCAATGAGAAAAATGTGCAGACACTTCAAAGTGGTGCAGCGATAGAGTTGCAGCCTTACAGCACTTGCAGCGGCGGAGACCCGGCTTCCATCCCGACAACGTGTGCTGTCTGTACGGAGTCTGTACGTTCTCCCCGTGACCTGAGTGGGTTTTCACCAAGATCTTTGGTTTCCTCCCACGCTCCAAAGATGTACAGGTTTGTAGGTAAATTGGCTTGGTAAATGTAGAAATTGTCTCTAGTGTGTGTAGGATAGTGTTAATCTGCGGGGATTGCTGGTTGGCGCGGACCCGGTGGGCCGAAGGACCTGTTCCCGCCCCGTATCTATAAAGTAAACTTTACCTCAAATGCCGGCTTCAAACAAGTAGAGTTTAAAAGCCATCTCCACTGGTCAGATACAGCTCCAGAGAAACTTCATCTGTTCGTGTCCAAGCACTGAACCTTGCCTTGCATGGTCCCACAGCAGGAATAGGGGCCTTTCTGCCCAACTCATCCATACTGGCCAAGCTGCCCCATCTAAGCTAGTCCCGTTTACCTGTGTTTGGCCCATATCCCTCTAAATCTTTGATATCCATGTACCTCAATAGACAATAGACAATAGGTGCCATTCGGCCCTTCGAGCCAGCACCGCCATTCAATGTGATCGTGGCTGATCATCCCCAACCAGTACCCCGTTCCAGCCTTCTCCCCATATCCCCTGACTCCGCTATGTTAATGAGCCCTCTCTTTATCTAGCTCTCTCTTGAAAGTATCCAGAGAACCTGCCTCCTCCACCCTCTGAGGCAGAGAATTCCAGACTTACCACTCTCTGTGAGAAAAAATGTTTCCTCGTCTCCGTTCTAAATGGCTTACCCCTTGTTCTTAAACTGTGGCTCCTGGTTCTGGATTCCCCCAACATCGGGAACATGTTTCCTGCCTCTAGCGTGTCCAAACCCGTAAAAATCTTATATGTTTCAATGAGATCCCCTCTCATCCTTCTATGTCCAAGTGTCTTTTTAATGTTATTGTACCAGTTCCACAGCCAGCTGCGGTAGCTCCTATGACCACCACCACCCGTGTGGAAAGTGCTGTCTCTCAGCCTCTCACCGTACAACCTATGCCCTCTAGTTCCTCAATCCCCGACACTGGGTGCATTCACCTCATCGGTTCCCGTTTATATACACCTCTAACATCACCCCTCGTCCGTCCTCCTGCACTCCAACGAAAATCCTCGCCTGCTCAAACTCTCCCTGTAGTTCAGGCCTCCACCCCTCGCTGCAGCGTTGTAAATCTTCTCCCCGCTTCCATTTTCCAAAACGATCTTAGCACAGCTTCTTTTATGACTGCTGCAGTAGAGTGGGAGTTCTCCAGCAAGCAGGGAAGCTGTGGGCTGAGGCAGGACTCGATGTATGGACCATTACCCAGACTGCCACGGCTCATTACCACAGACTGTCATGCCACAGTTTAAGAGTAAGGAGTAAGCCATTTAGAACGGAGACGAGGAAATGCTTTTTCTCACAGAGAGCGGTGAGTCTGTGGAATTCTCTGCCTGAGAGGGCGGTGGAGGCTGATGCTTTCAAGAGCTAGATAGGGCTCTTAAAAATAGCGGAGTTAGGGGATATGGGGAGAAGGCAGGAAAGGGTACTGATTGGGGATGATCAGCCATGATCACATTGAATGGCGGTGCTGGCTCGAAGTGCCGAATGGCCTACCCCTGCACCTATTGTCTATTGACTGGGAGATTCGCACTGCTGGTGCAGCCTGTCATTAAGCAGTCAATTCTCATTTGCCTCCCCATGGTGTATAAAAATCTACAGATACTCCTAGAGCAGCAGGAGAGTTTGACCGAACGTCCTAATAAAACTGCCGAAAAATATAACAAAATCAGCAGAATAGCACTTTCAATTTCAGGGCACATGAGGCTGATGCAAAACAACAGGGGATGTTTTAAGGAGTTGCTCAAGAGCTCACATTATTTTAACCCTACACACAGCCGCTGGTGTTGCCCACGATCGCCAACTTTCATGTTTGTTTCCTGGCAATTCTCCCAATCTTTATTTCAACATTGTGAGCAATGTCTTTCCCCCCCCCCCCAACAATAAACGGTGACAAGCAAATGTGCTAGAGGAACTCAGCAGGTCAGGCAGCATCTGTGGAGAACATGTATGTGGAGACGACATGTCAAGTCTGGACCCTTCTTCATTTCCTCCACAGATGCTGCCTGACCCACAGAGCTTTGTTTGCTGAAGACTGCAGCATCTCCAGTTTCTCACGTCCCAAAGCAAACTCTCACCTGGTTGTTCTCCACACGCCTCATGAAGAGGTCTGGGATCCAGAGCGCGTAGAAGAGATCGCGAGCACGTTGCTCCTCCTTCCCAGTGTTCTTCTTCAGCTCCAAGAAGTCAAAGATGTCCATGTGCCACGGCTCCAGATAAATGGCAAAGGCCCCTGGACGCTGCAGAGAGAACAGTTCAGCTTTGTAGCATCACTAGAGAATAGGCAGGGACCGGGTACTGATTGGGGATGATCAGCCATGATCACATTGAATGGCGGTGCTGGCTAGAAGGGCCGAATGGCCTCTACTCCTGCACCTATTGTCTATTGTCTAATTGGCGCAGCACATTACAACCTCCCACCACATTCCAAGCATCATCCGCGGTCGCTCGAAACTGTGCCTTTGACTTTGTTTAACGTGGGGAGACTGGTGCACAGACAACCACCCCCACGGTCCTTGACAGATCTGAGTCAGGATCCAGTGGCATGGAGTCCAAGACGACCGGAGACCCTTTTCTGCTACAGCCTTCATCTGAAGAAGGGTCTCGACCTGAAACGTCAGCTTTTCCTTCGCTCCATAGATGCTGCCTCACCCGCTGAGTTTCTCCAGCATTTTTGTCTACTTTTGTTACTACTCTGAGTGGTTACCACAAAACACACTACAGACTTCTCCAATGGACCAACCCCAATTCACAGACTGACCACCGTTACAAACTTTTTCCAGACACTGTCAATAGATTAGCGCACCACCACCAACAGCAGCAGCAGCAGCAGTCTGCCACACAGCCTCATGAACCTGGATAGCCCGTCCGATTAAGGCCAACAATGGAACACTGCGGTCCACCTCCTGCACCACCATCGGCTCGCTTTGTTCCGAGATGTTTTTGCACTCATTTTGCTCAAGTGTCTAAAGAATAAATTGTTTAATTCATGTTTTTATGCACCTGTGATGTTTTTACAAGCAAGGTTTTCAATGTACCTGCACCTCTACTATGGAATAAACTCATGTACCTGCACCTCACTCTACTATGGAATAAACTCACCGAACTCCAGTTGCTGGTTTACGCCAAAGATAGACAATAAATGCTGGAGTAACTCAGCAGGAAAGGCAGTATCTCTGGAGAGAAGGAATACCGGAGGTTTCAGGTATTTCTTTTCTCCAGAGATGCTGCCGAATGGCCTACTCCCTGCACCTATTTTCTATGTTTCTATGCCTGACCTGCAGAGTTACTCCAGCATTTTGTGCCTCTTTCTTTGTACAATAAACTCAACTGGAGTGGAAGATTGCAACCTTCACGTGGTCCACCCTGTTTCGACCAATGCAATCAACCCAACGTTCACAAACAAATAGATCAAATAGGACAAGTTAATCTACAACTTTGTTATGCATGCCGTACGTAAGAAGAATAAGCACAACTTAACATGGTCATGAACTATCTATCATTAGACCAAATGTTGCCATACGTGATCTTTTGCACGTGCTTCCTGACATTACTCCTGCAGACCCATCACTAAATTTCAACATTACCCCATTGCTCCTCTGCCCATAGTTATCAACTTGAAGACAGACACAAGATGCTGGAGTAACTCAGTGGGTCAGGCAGCATCTGTGGAGAACACGGATAGGTGACGTTTCACAGAGTGCTGGAGTAACTCAGCGGGTCAGGCAGCATCTGTGGAGAACATGGATAGGTGATGTTTCGAGCGTAGACCCTTCTTCAGATTGATGTTATCAACTTGAATCCTGAATCATTAACTGCTGATGAGCAAACTGCATCAAATTAAGCAATAGCTGTTTTCCTCTGCACATGCCACCTGATCTGAGCTTTATATCAGGACCAACCTGTTGAATTCTCAGCCGTGCTCAGCAGAGACAACAGGTCCCGAACCTCAGCACACTCACCTTGTTCCCTCCCTGGTCGACGTAACGCGCTGTGTTGTTGTAAACCCGCAGCATGGGTACCAGGCCATTGCTGCTTCCATTGGTCTGAAAGGACAAGGAGGCATTGAAGTGTGCAGCATGTACACAGCAGCCAGAGAACGGTGTGGTCACAAGCAGCACCAGGTCCCCGGCAACAGGAGCATTAACAAGTATTTGATACCTCCTAATTGTTTGGACACAGCTTGCAAGGGAGAGGTTTATGAAGAGAATCCCAGAGCTCAAGGCCAATGTAGCTGTAGGCACAGCTGTGAAATGGTGGTGTTTAAAGCTGAAGACACACAGGAGGCCAGAACTGGAGAAGGACTGAGAATATCAATTGTTATTTTGCACGACATATAACCTTGGGGGAAAGGGTAACTTGTTTTAAACCCATCCTCAGCATTAATGCCTCTTCAGTTCAAGGGCAATGTGGCTCACATATAAATAGGTTGTGACTGTCGATTGGACAGATACATGGATAGGAAATGTTCAGAGGGAAACGGGCCAAAGGGGGACAAATGGAACTAACTTGAATAGGGCATCTTGGTCAGCAGGGATGAGTTGGGCCTGTTTCAGTGCTGTACGGCTTGTAGACCGGGCCAAGGCAACACTATTTGCTTGAGGCTTCTCAGCAGGATGTCTGAGTGGCTGCACTGTGCAGCAGTGCCCGAGACCCAGGTTGGATCCCGACCTTGAGTGCTATCCATGTGACGTTTGCACGTTCTCCACATGACAAAATGGTTTCCTCCGGGTGCTTCGGTCCCCTCCCGCATCCCATAGACATGTAGGTACGTAGATTAATTGGCCTCTGATGCCGAAGGGAGACAATGCAAAAGTGGGGATTACAGAACCAGGGTGAACAGATGTTTAAGGTAGACAAAAATGCTGGAGTAACTCAGCGGGTGAGGCAACGTCTATGGAGAGAAGGAATAGGCGACATTTCGGGTCGAGACCCTTCTTCAGACAGATGATTAATGGCCAGTGTGGACTCGGTGGGCCAAAGGACTTGTTTTCATGCTGTATTTTACAATTGAATTAAATTGAACAGATTACTGGTTTGTAAGACACAGCTGTGGAGGCCAAATCTATGGATATTTTTAAGGCAGGGATTACATATTTTTGATTTGTACGGGTGTCAGGGGTTATGGGAGAAGGCAGGAGAATGGAGTTGGGAGGGAAAGATAGGTCAGCCATGATTGAATGGCGGAGTAGACCTGATGGGGGCATAATGGCCTAATTCTGCTCCTAGACCGTATGAATTCTCAATGGGATGTTTACAACATTGCAGCTCGCCATACTCACGCCCGCGATGTAGCTTCCCCTAGCTCGGATGCAGCTCACAGCAACACCTATACCGCCAGCAGATTTGGAAATCAGAGCGCACTGCTTCAGAGTATCATAAATGCCTTCAATGCTGTCGTCCCTCATGGTGAGCAGGAAGCAGCTGCAAGGCAAACAGCAGGCTAAGCAACCAGGCCAGAGGGAACAATAGAAACATGGAAATTAGGTACAGGAGTAGGCCATTCGGCCCTTCGAGCCTGCACCGCCATTCAATATGATCATGGCTGATCATCCAAACTCAGTATCCCGTACCTGCCTTCTCTCCATACCCTCTGATCCCCTTAGCCACAAGGGCCACATCTAACTCCCTCTTAAATATAGCCAATGAACTGGCCTCGACTACCCTCTGCGGCAGAGAGTTCCAGAGATTCACCACTCTCTGTGTGAAAAAAAGTTCTTCTCATCTCGGTTTTAAAGGATTTCCCCCTTATCCTTAAGCTGTGACCCCTTGTCCTGGACTTCAATAAGAAACAGGAGTGAATTCAGAAAGTGTGGGAAAAGGCAAAGGGAGCTCTGGTTCAAGAGTGGTAATAACAACAAGATCAATACAGCAGCAGCAGGAGGAAGCGTGCTAAGCAAGATCTTTTATTGTGTGTGGTAAAGATGAACCAAATAGATTACAGCAGGGGCTCCAGACACTGGAGTTCATTCATTCTGGGGCATTAAGAGTCTGAGCTGCATAGCATTGAAGCAGGCCTATCGGCCCACCTTTTCCATGCCCACCAACCAGCCTGGCATTCTGGGCTACGACCAATTGCCTGTATTGGTCCCATGCGCTTCTAAACCATTGCACTACCATCTACCAAGGGAAAAACATTGAGCATTCAGCAGCAGAAGAAGCAGGAGTTGAAAGGCACGAGGGGACATAGGTTATTAGGAAATAAATGAGACCACGGGAGCTGTCAGACCCAGCATGAATAGATTGGCTGTGGAGGCCAAATCAAAGAATGTTTTTATGGCAGAGATTGACAATGTTTGTTCAGCAAGGGTGTCGGGGGGTCATGGGGCAAAGACAGGAGAATGGGATTGAGAGGGAAAAACAGATCAGCCATGATCGAATTGTGGAGTAAAGACTTGATGGGCCAAATGGCCTTATTCTGCTCCTAGAAATTATGAACTCAAAGGGCCAAATGGCCTCTTCTGACAAGTAAATGAAAAATGGGGGAGAAAAAGAGCCGGTCTCCCTGGAAACCATCAACCGATGAGCACTGACACTGCCACATTTCCACAGTTGAGACAAGACACTTCAGATGCTGGAATCTTGAGCAAAATAAATTGCTGGATGAACTCAGCAGGTCGCACACACAGCATTATCTGACAACTTGAACAGGCCATGTTTTGGGTCGGGACCCTTCTTCAGTCTGAAGGGCCCCAACCCACATGTTACAACCTATGCTTTCCAGAAATGCTGCTGGACCTGCTGAGTTACTCCAGCAATTAATTTTGTCTTGTTGTAAATCAGCATCTGCAATTCCTTGCATCTACAAGTATATCACAAGCTGGAGACAGATGGTGACAAGCCCAGGCTTGGGGACAAGGGGTAGTGTACCTGGAGAGCTGAGGCCTGTTGGTGCCAGCATTGAAGAGGGTGGGAGAGGCATGAGTGAACCAGCGCTCGGACAGCAGGTTGTACGTTTCAATGGCAGCATCAATGTCCCGCTTGTGGATTCCAACAGAGACCCTCATCAGCATGTGTTGGGGACGTTCAGACACTGGAAAACAGCAAACAGATCAAACCGGTGGCCAAATACCAGTGTATGTATTAGAGCAGGAACCAGACCATTCAGTAACGGAGCCCATTCCAACATTGTAGACAACATTGTAGACACTGGGGATCGTAACCTCAACTTCAGTCCCTATGGACCCCGGACCCGAAACCCCGGAATCATTCGGCCTGTGGGCGTATGTTTTTTTCCCATAATCATCCGGCCCACAGACTTCCATCATCTCCGGTACCTCCCGAGGCCGCGGCGCCCTTGCACGGTGACTCAAGGAGGCCCGCGTTGGCGGCCGCAATGGCGGAGCCACCGAGCAGCGCCGATCTCTGGCTGTACCGCATCCTGCGCAAAGCCGCCGTCACAGCCCTGCACCTTCTGTGTCTGGGCTTCACTGTCGGGATCGGGGTTGCCAATAGGCCGGGGACGTAGTGAGTATGAGTATTTGAGCCACCGCCTTCAGAACAGAGCCAAGGCAATGGTCCGTAGGGTGCGCCATGTTGGCGAGCGCCCGTAACTAGGGGTCAGTGCTCCGGGTGCCGTCCTCGAAGGAGCGGGATCCATGTGTACACGTGATAGATGCAGCCCGCCATCCGCTCACAGACATGTGTTCTGGCCCCTATGCAGAACAAGGTGCATTACACCTTTGAACCCATGACAGATATTAGTCTAATTGGCCTGCAGCTGCCCGTCTCTCTCCATTTTAAGACTACAGGCAGTTACAGCCATTATTTTTCAATATAATGGACCCTCATTTTGGAAAGTAAAACTATTGTATTAACTATCTCACCAGCCACATCTTTTAAGACTGTGTTTCAGTAGTTGTCTCAGGATCAAGAGTGAATCCAATGTTTTAGTTTGGAGATACAGCATGGAAACAGGCCCTTCAGCCCACCGAGTCCATGCCGACCAGCTGTCCCGTGTTCACACTGGTTCTGTTATCCCACTTTCCCATCTGACACACTTGAGGCGATTCAGAGGCCAATCACCCGTCAAGCCCACGAGTCTTTAGTATGCGGGAGGAAACCCACGCGGGAGAAGGTGCAAACTCTGTACAGGCCCGCACCAGCAGCCAGGATCGAACCCAGGCCCCTGGTGCAGAGGCAGCAGCTCTACCTGCTGTGCCACCCTGATGGGAGACCGCAACGGCGACTTCTCCCGCCCGAGTTGCGGGGTCGAAGAGTACCTGGCGGGGCCTTACATCACCGCCCCGGCGCGGCTTGGAACGGCTGCGGGACTTTGCTAGTGCCCGCCGGGGGCTGCAACAAGACCCGGAGCGCGGCCTTGCATCACCCGGCGCGGCGTTAATGGCTGCGGGACAATTACCATTGCCCGCCGGGGGCTTTGACTGACATTGGGAGGGGAATTGGAGAGTGCAGGGGAGGGATAAGTTTTTGTCTTCCATCACAGCGAGGAGGAGATGCGCTGTGATGGATGTCTGTGTAAATTGTCTTGTGTCTTGGGTCTTTTTCTTGTGTGTATGACTGCAGAAACAACATTTTATTTGAACCTCAAATGACAAATCAAATTGTATTGTATTGTATTGTATTGTACCTGCGCCTGCTTGTAGGAACAGAGTTATTTTGCACCTTCCTTTACCTTCACCCCCCTCTAGCTGGACATTTCACCAGATACCAGAAATGTTGAAAATGGCAAAAAGCATGAAACTTTACTCCTTCCACTGGCGATGAGCTGGAATGTTGGATCAAAGTGCTGCCTGCCCAGTTACACAGAGGATCAGGGGAGATAACTAGCTCACTGCATCAAGAGACAGCAGAAGGCACATACCTTTTCCATTGATCTTCAGCAGATAGGAACGTTCGAGGGTCTGTGAAAAGAAATGGCAGGAATAAGGCAGAGTGATGAATGGATCCTGCAACAAAGCCAGTCCCATCTCCGGAAATACCCTACCTTAAAACCGAAGAAATTGTAGGAGAAGTCCCGGTCAAAGATGATAGCAGAATTCAGGCGCTTAAGAGAAAGAACAGATCACTTTAGTACTGGTCTTTGGAATCACTCAAACACTGCTCACAAACACACACGGTCTAATCAGTCTCGCCACATCTCAACATCTAGCAGCTACAACATGGCACCCAACCCAGGCTAGTCACAAACGTGGATCTGCAACCACGCATTACATTTGTTCCACTCTTAAATCTCCAGGAGCCAAAAAGACTGCAAAAAGTAGTGACCACTGCCCAGTCCATCACCGGCTCTGACCTCCCCATCATCGAAGGGATTTATCGCAGTCGCTGCCTCAAAAAGGCAGCCAACATCATCAAGGACCCGAACCATCATGGCCACACACTCATTTCACCATTGCCATCAGGAAGAAGGTGCAGGAGCTTGAAAACTGTAACGTTCAGGTTCAGGAACAGCTTCTTCCCGACAGCCATCAGGCTATTAAACACGACGACCTCAAATAAGCTCTGAATTACATACAGACTGTTATTATGATTGCACTATAATTGTTTGTTTATTGAGTATGTGTGTGTGTATATAACCATATAACAATTACAGCACGGAAACAGGCCATCTCGGCCCTACAAGTCCGTGCCGAACATCTTTTTTCCCTTAGTCCCACCTGCCTGCACTCATACCATATGAGTATATATATGTTATGTACTATGTTTACATATTGTGTTGTGCTGCAGCAAGTAAGAATGTCATTGTTCTATCTGGAACACATGACAATAAAACACCCAATAGACAATAGTTGCAGGAGTAGGCCATTCGGCTCTTTGAGCCAGCACAACCATTCAATGTGACTCATGGCTGATCATCCCCAATCAGTACCCCGTTCCTGCCTTCTCCCGATATCACCTGGCTCTTAAAGATAGCGAGCCCTATCTAGCCCTAAAGAAAGAGATCCCTATCTAGCTCTCACTCTAAAGTATCCAGAGAACCTGCCTCCACCGCCCTCTGAGGCAGAGAATTCCACAGACTCACAACTCTCTGTGAGGAAAAAGCGTTTTCTCATCTATTCTAAATGGCTTACTCCTTATTCTTAAACTCTGACCCCTGGTTCTGGATTCCCCCAACATCGGGAACATGTTTCCTGCCTCTAGCGGGTCCAAGCCCTTAACAATCTTATATGTTTCAATAAGATAACCTCTCATCCTTCTAAACTCCAGACTGTACAAGCCCAGCTGCTCCATTCTCTCAGCATATGATAGTCCCGCTATCCCAGGAATTAACCTTGTAAACCTAGGCTGCACTCCCGTCAATAGCAAGAATGTCCTTCCTCAAATTAGGGGACCAAAACTGCACCCAATACTCCAGGTGTGGTCACACTAGGGCCCTGTACAACTGCAGAAGGACCTCTTTTCTCCTATATTCGTCTTGTTATAAAGGTCCACATGCCATTCGCTTTCTTCACTGCCTGCTCTACCTGCATGCTTACTTTCATAAGAATGCTGCTGCACCCGCTGAGTTTCTCCAGCATTTTTGTGTACCTGCTTACTTTCATAGGCTGATGTACAAGAACCCCCAGATTCCGTTGTACTTCCCCTTTTCCCAACTTGACACCATTTAGATAGTAATCTGCCCTACTGTTTTTGATTCCAAATTGGATAACCTCACATTTATCCATATTAAACTGCATCTGCCCACTCACCCAGCCTGTCCAAGTCACCCTGCATTCTCATAGCTTCCTCCTCGCAGTTCACACTGCCACCCAGCTTTGTGCCATCTGCAAATTTGCTAATGTTACTTTGAATCCCTTCATCCAAATCATTGATGTATATTGTAAATAGCTGCGGTCCCAGCGCCGAGCCTTGCGGCACCCCACTAGTCACTGCCTGCCATTCTGAAAGGGACCCGTTAATCCCTACTGTTTGTTTCCTGTCTGCCAACCACTTCCCTATCCATGTCAGCACTCCACCCCCAATACCATGTGCCCTAATTTTGCCCACTAATCTCCTATGTGAGACATTATCAAATGCTTTCTGAAAGTCCAGGTACACTACATCCACTGGCTCTCCCTTGTCCATTTTCCTAGTTACATCCTCAAGAAATTCCAGAAGATTAGTCAAGCATGATTTCCCCTTCGTAAATCCATGCTGACTCGGACCGATCCTGTTGCTGCTATCCAAATGTGCGGCTATTTCATCTTTTATAATTGACTCCAGCATCTTCCACACCACCAATGTCAGGCTAACTGTTCCGTTTATTATTCCGTCTATAATTCCGTTTTCTCTCTCCCGCCTTTCTTAAAAAGTGGGATAATATTAGCTACCCTCCAATCCACAGGAACTGATCCTGAATCTATTGGAAAATAGAAAACATATTGAAAATTATCACCAATGCATCTACGATTTCTAGAGCCACTTCCTTAAGTACCCTGGGATGCAGACCATCAGGCCCTGGGGATTTATCAGCCTTCAGTCCCATCAGTCTATCCAACACCATTTCCTGCCTAATGTGGATTTCCTTCAGTTTCTCCGCCACCCCAGATCCTTTGACCACTAGTGCATCAGGAAGATTGTGTCCTCCTTAGTGAAGACGGATCCAAAGTACCTGTTCAATTCATCTGCCATTTCTTTGTTCCCCATAATAAATTCACCTGTTTCAGTCTTCTAGTGTCCAACTTTGGTCTTATCTAATTTTTTCCTCTTCACATACCTAAAGAAGCTTTTACTATCCTCCTTTATATTCTTGGCTAGCTTACCTTCGTACCTCATCTTTTCTCCCCTTATTGCTTTTTTAGTTATCTTCTGTTGCTCTTTAAACATTACCCATTCCTCTTGCTTCCGCTCATCTTTACTACGTTGTACTTCATCTCTTTTATTTTTGGCCTACTCCAGCAACTATTGTCTATAACCTCTTCTCCCTGCATCTCTTGATTGTTGCTTCTCCAAGAGTAAGCACTCTTGACTTGACATTTCTTACTTTAACTATGCTAAGTGTTATTCACGTTATTGCCTTCATCTGTATCTGTGCACTGCGGATGGCTCAATTGCAATCATGTACAGACTTTCCGCTGATTGGTTGCTGGCTCGAAGGGCCGAATGGCCTTCTCCTGCACCTATTGTCTATTGTCACACCTTAAAAGCGTTTCAATGTAAGCTCAGTACACGTGACCATAAACTAAACTCAGCTGTTGCCATCAGCAGCAAAGGGGCAAGCAGATTCCACCCAACACCAAACGCAGGCAACAAAGGCACTTACATCTTTATTTTCAAGCACAATGTCCAAAGTTTCCTTGGAAATCATGGGCGAGTGGTTATTGGTCAGAGGGCTCACATAGTTGTACAGATCTTCCATCACGTCTGGAAAAGAAAACAGCCAAGAGGTACACATTGGTGGACAAAGACCAAGCGAGAGTGCAGGTAAGATTCACTAGAATGGGACCAGGATTGGACTTGAGGGAGAGATTGGATCGGCTGGGCACGTACTTACTGGAGTGAAGGGGGGTGAGGTGTGACCTGAGAGGAACATAATATTAGAACATATAGTACTGTACAGCACAGGAAACAGGCGCTTTGGTCCACAGTGGTACAGAAGGCTATTGTTAGAAAAGGTCACGTCTTACAAACAGGTTTTTTTGAGGAGACGACAAAAATGATTGATGGGATTAGGGCAGTGTGTATTGTATACATATGTTTCCAAGGCATTTAACAAGGTCCTTCATGCTCGGCTGTTCCTAGAAGATTACAACACACAGGATTCAAGGTGGAAGCATGGATTCAAAATCAACTGAGCCATAGAAGAAAGCAGGTGGTGGTTGAGAGGTTCTTCTGACTAGAGGTCTGACCACAGGTGTTGCTTGTAATTTACAGGTAGGTGGGTTGATTAGCAAGTTTGCGGGCAAAAAAATAAGTATAATTATGGGTTTAAGAAGGAACTGCAGATGCTGGAAAATGGAAGGTAGACAAAAGTGCTGGAGAAACTCAGCGGGTGCAGCAGCATCTATGGAGCGAAGGAAACAGGCAACGTTTCGGGCCGAAACCTGAAGAAGGGTTGCTGCTGCACCCGCTGAGTTTCTCCAGCACTTTTGTCTACCTAGTATAATTATGGATAGGGAGGAAGGTTGTCAAAGAATACAGTCGGATAAAGACCAGTTGAAGTAATTGTATTGTATTGTATTCAAATCTATTGTCATTGTCTCAATTAGAGACAACAAAATGAATTTCCCTTTACAGTCAGTATCATAAAAATAAATAAATAATAAATATTAAAACATATTAAAAAAAAAAAATAGAAAAAATAAAATAAAATAAAATAGAATTAAAAAAAATAAAATTAAAAAAAAAAGCACAAACACAGAAAGTCCACGACACAACACAACACAGTGGCACCAAGGTGAGGAAGGCACCATTGTTCAGCCAGCCTCCCCTCCGATTTTCCCAGATGTTCATCCGTGGTCGGGATGTAGAGAATGTAGGGATGTAAGTGAGCAGGGAAATGGCAGCTGGAGTTTGATCTGGAGAAAGTACACTTTTAGTGACCAGACCGCACCGGAGCATTGATGCAGAGGGATGTAGGTGTACAAGTTACATATAGGATAGAAAAACAGAGTATTTTTCCAGGCTGGAAATGTCAAAGACTAGAGGCCATAGGTTTCAGATGGGAGGAGCAAAGTTGAAAGGGAATGTGTGGGGCAAGTGTTGTTTTATTAATACAGTGTGCAGTATGAACGTGAGCTGCAGGGCTTTGTCACCATCACGTTACTCACCAGAGAATACCTTCTTGGTTTCCTTGTGTAGATTGGAGACGGCGATCCGTGCGGCCAGGATGGCATAGTCGGGATGTTTAGTCGTCATGGTGGCGGCTGTCTCTGCTGCCAGTGTGTCCAATTCAACGGTTGTAACGCCACTGTACAGGCCCTGAATCACCTTCATCGTAATCTGTGCCTTAGTAGATAAACATCAAATCAGCAGCAGGACACCTGCTACAACTTGCAACTGCCAGCTGGTGTGACAGCATTTGCTGTCCTCTCACATAACAAGAAATCTATCCAGTCTCCAAGTGAGCTTCATTCCCAGAACAAGCCAGCAGTGCCTTATCTGCGTCTGAAGCATCTAAAGTTAAAGATGCTTCAAAACTCCACATTTGAACCAGTTAATCTTTTAATGGGTGGTCACTGTTATAATGGCAAAAACATGCTATCCACCTAGTGCCCTGTAATCTCCATAAACCACAATGTGACTGCATAACACTGACAGTTTCTGCAACATTGTGGAGTGATACATGCTCAAGATGTATCTGTGGGGGGAAATGGGGCAGACTGATAAGTGCCGGATCAAAACATCTGGTGTTGTTGCTGCCAGGACATTGGGTCTTTAAGGCCAAGTTAAGGCTCCATTTTATTTTAAAAGAACTTAATACTTGAAAACTAAAAGTTGGCACCAGAAACACAGTGAGACCCGTACTGCCTCGGAAGAAGTTGACTATTATTTTTAACGCACTACAAATGTTGCACTCTTACTTATGTAAGATTGTGCTCACGTATAGTATGATTTTACTGGGCACTGTGCAGAATAAAGCATTTCACTGAATCTAGACTCATGTGACAAGCAACAAGATCTTGAGGAGAGATCCTCTGTAAACATGTGCTATGAATCTTCAAATACACCCAAGAACTTTGGTATCTCGGACAGTCCAGGACAATAATTCACAGCTTAGAGGCAGCAAGATGCTGGCGGCCGTTGTCTGTTGACATTCAAAGTCACTAATACAGAGCCTTTGGTTGAGGCTGACCAGATTCTATCACATTTCCAGAGTTAACTCCTCCAAGTAAGGACACTGCTGTTGGATCACGGCCATGCTTGGCACTAGATCAGCTGCAGATGGCAGAGTTTGACTTCAACCTTTTACACTGACTACAAAATGGGCTTCAATAACGGCAAAGCACTTTGGCACGCTGCAGAGACTGCAACGAGGACATGGAGCTGGCTTTCCCAATGGTTTAGAAATCTGATAATTATCCTGTAAATCACAGACATAGAGTTCACATTTATGAAATGGATTCGATTTGGGAACTGGTTGCTGGCCAATCGCAGCAGAAATTCATGAGCATAATCAACCACTTACTGGATCTACGAACTCAGGGTTCAGACCATAACACAGCTTCTGGATTCGCGAGGTAATCTTGTCAAACATGACTCTCTCCTGACGACCATCTGTAAAACAACAACACAGGTTAACGTTACCTTCCTTGGCAGGTCACATCTTTCATAGAAACATAGAAAATAGGTGCAGGAGTAGGCCATTCGGCCCTTCGAGCCTGCACCGCCATTCAATATGATCATGGCTGATCATCCAACTCAGTATCCTGTACCTGCCTTCTCTCCATACCACCTGATCCCTTTAGCCACAAGGGCCACATCTAACTTAAACATAGCCAATGAACTGGCCTCAACTACCTTCTGTGGCAGAGAATTCCACAGATTCACCACTCTCTGTGTGAAAAATGTTTCTCTCATCTCGGTCCTAAAAGACTTCCCCCTTATCCTTAAACTGTGACCCCTTGTTCTAGACTTCCCCAACATCGGGAACAATCTTCCTGCATCTAGCCTGTCCAACCCCTTAAGAATTTTGTAAGTTTCTATGAGATCCCACCTCAATCTTCTAAATTCTAGCGAGTACAAACCGAGTCTATCCAGTCTTTCTTCATATGAAAGTCCTGCCATCCCAGGAATCAGTCTGGTGAACCTTCTCTGTACTCCCTCTATGGCAAGAATGTCTTTCCTCAGATTAGGAGATCAAAACTGTACGCAATAATCTTGCACTTACACAATGTGAAGTAGTTATTCAGCATGGAACCACAGTCATCCCAACATTATATCCACACTGAAGATTGACACGAGATGCTGGAGTAACTCAGCACAGCAGGCAGTATCTCTGGGGAGAAGTGGGTGACGCTTCGGGTCAAGACCCTTCTCCACTCTGAAGGATCTCGACACGAAACGTTATGTATTCCTTCTCTCTAGCGATGCAGCCTGTCCTGCCGAGTTACTCCAGCATCGCGTCTGCCTTGGGTGTAAACCAGCATCTGCAGTGCCTTCCTACGCATCATATCCACACTGACTGGTGGGCATTCATCTCTAATAATCCCACCAGCACTTGGCCCAGTCTTGTGCCCTGGTAATTTCCAGTGATTGGCCAGACAACTCAGTCTGAAAAAGGATCCCAACATCACCTATCATCACATCACCTATCCGTGTTCCCCAGGGATGCTGCCTCACCCAGAGGTACTCCAACACTCTGTCTCTCCTTGACTATCTGGACACAAGCACCATTAGTGAGTGCTATCACCAGTACATTCCAGCTACTCAACTCTCAGTTGTCCCCCAGGTGTAGTTTGGCTGCAATTTGCCAACTTCCCCGGCTCCATAGACCCCAACCTTATGTACTATGTGGGACAGTGTCCAAGGCTTTACTGGTATCCATATAAATCACATCTACTGCACTGCCTTGCAGCACCAATACATTGCATTGCACTGCATCAGTACATTTTATTCACTTCAAAAATTTCAATCCGGAAAGAATAGGAATTAAAACGCTCGGAGACTTGTATGAAACTGGAAAATTATTATCATTCCAACATTTACAATTAAAATATAATCTGAGAAATAATCATTATTTTAAATATTTTCAAATATGTGATTATTTGAAAAAAATATACACAAGATTATTATAATATGCCACCAGATTTACTGGACGAAGCAATGAAGACAAAGGCAGAATCAGCAAATGTAATATCATACTTGTATAACATCATTCTAAATATAGAAAATCCATCAACCAACGGTATTAGAAGAGACTGGGAACAAGAACTAGCTATAAAAATTTCAAAAGAGAGCTGGGATAAACATTTACTATATGTGCATAAATGCTCGATTAACGCAAGACGTATTCTAATTCAATTTTAAATCTTACATAGATTATACTATTCAAAAACCTAACGTCTCACCTATTTGTGATAAATGCCGTTCTCAAGAAGCTACTATAGCGCACTCATTTGTTTTTTGTATAAAAATTCAAAAATTCTGGACTGAAATTTTTGAAATCTTCACAAAATTATTTAAAATAAAACTGATACCAAAAGCAGAATGGATTATCTTTGGAACAATGGAAGGTAGCCCTGAACTAAATGTATTTCAAAGGAATTTATTTGATTATGGGTTAATAACGGGAAAAAAGCTTATACTTAAATTCTGGAAAAACGCTCCTATTCCAACAATAAATATGTGGATCTCAAATATGTTTGAAACATTACACCTGGAAGATATGAGACTCCTCCTTGCAGGCAAATCAGACCACTTCCAAAAGACGTGGTCTGCATTTATCGACTTATTACAAGTATAAGGTGCAACCGTACTTTAAAAAAGAAATGGTGTCAGGTTCTGGTAAGGGGGGGGATGAAAAATATGAAGTTGGTATATCCCTTTTTGCGCGGTATTTATAATAGAGCTTGTGTTTCTTTTTTTCTTTTTTTTTTCTATGGCCTATTTCTTAACTTTCTTCTCTAATTCTTTGTTTAACGGGTTTTTCTTTTTGATCACTCTTTCACACTAACACGACTATCTCTCTTTCTTTACTTTCTTTATTTCTATCTTTCCTTAAAGCTTAAAAAATGAAGGGGTACAATAAATGTAATAAGATATATGTGGCTTGTACTACTGTAACTTACTGTACTTCTAATAAATAAAAATATATTAAAATAAATAATAATAATTTCAATCCAATTGGTCAGATAGGATCTGTCTCCCCCCCCCCCCCCCCCCCCCCCCCCGACACAGACACAGTCAAGCTGCCTATCTCCAACCAGTCCCAGGCTTTCCAAGTGACCATTAATCCCACATCCCACTCCGGTTGGAGCTCCCCGAATTCTGTCCCCAGCATAGGCTGCCAGCTCCACAATGTTATCCCGCAGTGTGGACAGAGATACGGTACGGATAAAGTCACATCTCCGTCGAGGTAAGAGTTTTAAAAAGGTTTCCCCCAACTCACCCCCCGTCCCCACCACCCACATGAAACAAGCTAAAGAACACTAAAACATACATTTAACACATACTAAAAAACAACAACGGGAAAGGTCCCGTGGGAGTCACTACATTATTCCAAATGATACACTGTACTCCAAATATATTCTGACCAGATTCACTGTGCCTTTCACATTACTTCCTCACTTTTCAATTATATACAACCAAGAAACCAAACTCCAGTAGACAAGTCAAAAGTGAATCTGAAGAAGGGTTTCAGCCCGAAACGTTGCCCATTTTCTTCGCTCCATAGATGCTGCTGCACCCGCTGAGTTTCTCCAGCACTTTTGTCTACCTTCCATTTTCCAGCATCTGCAGTTCCTTCTTAAACCAAACTCCAGTGCCTCGTTTCGCTGTATTAAAACCTTACCAGTTATATATCAGGAAATCAAAGATGCATTTAACAAGGGCAATTCAATAAATATCAGGGGGATTTTTCTACATATGTACAGGACAAAACAAATTAGTAGAATGAAGGATGAATTTAGGGTGCATTAGGGATTGTTTACAACATCAGTATGAGGGAAAGATAATTTTAGGTTTAGTATAATATAATAGATTGAGTAATGGTTAATTAAAAATAATCTGGTTTAGAGGCCTTTAGGGTAGAGTAATTATAAAACATTTTGTGTTTAGTTTATTTTTTTTGAAAATTATTTTTAAGGAAGACCTTTGGAAAACAATGATGGGTTCTACGCAGTCAACGTGGATTAATGAAAGGAAACCAAGAGTGCCATAGGGATCAGTACTAGGGCCCCTGCTGCTCACCGTAAGGGAACAAGGGTAACATATCCAGGTTTGATGATACAAAATTTGTCTTCAGAGAATATATACAAGTAAACAGGAGGAGATGTCGCAGATGCAATATAATGTCATCCACATAGGTAAAAATACAGATAGGTTTTTTTTAATGGCTGAATTGCCTATTCCTATTTCTGAAGTATTTTCCAATATATTATGCAAGGTTTGCTAATTGGCATACATACTTCAAAGTTGCTCAATTTTTATACCTATTTGTTACCAAAATGTTCTACCATTCATTGATTTGTCCCGCCGCACAAGGTCTCAGCGGGACTGCACCTGGAGTATATTACAGGTTCGGCTTCCTTACCACAAATGCGTTTGTCATTGAGATTAGAGCAACAATTTCAAAGACTGGGTGTGAGATACAGTTTAATATACAACGAGTAGACCACACCTATACACCTACACTCAAAAATGTGGGTAGGAATTTTTTTCGATCGCACTAAATTCTTACCGGGTACAATAGAGAAGATGCTTCTCATTGCAAGGAGATTAGAACGAGGTCAGACTCAGAAAAAAAAGGCAAGCCGTGTATAAATGGCTGGTGGCCATTTGTTAATGAATCCATTCTGCCCCAGTACTGACTGTCCCCTTCTCAATCGCAATTAATCTGACTCTATAATATGTACTTTTGATTACTTAAACATAATTATGAACAACAGTTTAATTGGTTGCCATGTTGCCGTGAACCGGAAGCAGTGAGAGCTAATATTGGCTGGAAGTCGGTCAGGTGATAGCTGATCGAGCGCGATCAGCCGAGAGCATAAAACCGGCCAGGTCGGCAGTGGGTGGAGTGCAGGGAGTAACTGAGGAACTTCATTGTTAAATTAGGCACATTAGACAATGAAGTTTGCTCTAGGGGCGCGGCCATTGGGAAACGGCGAGTCTTTGGCACGGGAGTCCGCGGAGAGAACACTACGCCAAAAGTTTCCAAAAGGACGGAACGTGGTAAAGACAATGGCGGGTAAGCTGATTCAGTGTGTGGCTTGCAAATCGACCAGGTCGGCAGCAGGTGAAGTGCAGGGAGTAGCCGAGGAATTTGATTGTTAAATTGGACAATTATTTAGCCAGGGTAGCGGCCTTGTGAGGGAAGTGCGAGATGAGGAGATTCTGTAACGGCAGACGAGATGCAAGGATTGTCTGTTGCCTCCCTGGTGCCAGGGTTCAGGATGTCACGAGCTGAATTCAGAACATCCTCAAGAGAGAAGGTGAACAGCCGGCAGTAGTTGCGCACCTAGGCACATACGACATCGGGAAGAGGAAGGAGGTTCTCCAACGTGAGTAGAGTTAGGAAGAAGATTGAAATGCCGGACTTCTAGAGTGGTTATCTCTGGATTGCTTCCAGTACCTCGTGCTAGTGAGGACAGGAACAGGGAGTTAGGGGATCTGAATGTGTGGCTGAGGGGCTGGTGCAGGGAGCAAGGATTTAGATTTATAGACCACTGGGATCTCTTCTGGGGTAGGGGTGACCTGTACAAAAGGGACGGGTTACACCTTAGCTGGAGGGGGAGCAACGTTCTGGCAGGCAGGTTTGCTAGGGCTACACGTGTGGGTTTAAACTAAAATATTGGGGGGGGGGGGGGGGGGGGGGGGGGAAAGGATTGACAAATTGGGAAGATGGAGTCGAAGGGAAGTGAGTAAAGGAAAAATTACAATAGATTCTCAAATTAATGTGAAGGAAAGTTCGAAAAGGGGTAAAAGAGTACGGTCAGGGCCAATTGCGAGCGGTGTGAGGGGGGACGTGAATACAGAGGTCAAAGTGGATATGAATGCGCAAAGTATAAGAAATAAAGTGGACGAGCTTGAGGCTCAGAAATTGGCAAGTATGATGTTGTGGGAATTATTGAGAATTACATAGACAATGGGTGCAGGAGTGGGCCATTCGGCCCAGAGCCAGCACCGCCATTCAATGTGATCATGGCTGATCATCCCCAATCAGTACCCCTTTCCTGCCTTCTCCCCATATCCGGACTCCGCTATTTTTAAGAGCCCTATCTAGCTCTCTCTTGAAAGCATCCAGAGAACCCGCCTCCCTCTGAGACAGAGAATTCCACAGACTCACCACTCTCTGTGAGAAAAAGTGTTTCCTCGTCTCCATTCTAAATGGCTTACTCCTTATTCTTAAACTGTGGCCCCCTGGTTCTGGACTTCCCCCAACATCGGGAACATGTTTTCTGCCTATAGCGTGTTCAAGCCCTTAACAATCTTATATGTGTTCGTGGCCAGGGCGTGAGGGGGTTAGAGATGATTTTATACGCTCCCCTCCTGTCCCTTGCAGTGTACATTTTGTCAATGGGGGGGGGGGTTGCAGCCAACAACCTTCTCAGCTGATGTCGCGCTTGGTGGCTGAGCTTAACCAGACCATGATGGAGCAGGTGAGGACAGACTCTACGATGGCCATATAGAATTGGACCTTCCAGAGAAAACAAACCAAGTTTGTCCAACCTGTCTCTATAAATAATACCTTCAGAATTATTTATAGTAGCATTCTGGTAAACCTCTACTGCACTCTCACGGGTTAGAAGGTAGCAAAACTAACGCCATCAGAAAAGAGCATGAGAGTTATAGCAAGGAACTATAAGGCAATTAGCTTAACAGTGGTATAGAAATAAATTCCTTAAAAATAGATTTCAACATTTTGTGTTTAGTTTATTTTTTTGAAAATTATTTTTAAGGAAGACCTTTGGAAAACAATGATGGGTTCTACGCAGTCAACATGGATTAATGAAAGGAAACCAAGAGTGCCATAGGGATCAGTACTAGGGCCCCTGCTGCTCACCGTAAGGGAACAACGGTAACATATCCAGGTTTGATGATACAAAATTTGTCTTCAGAGAATATATACAAGTAAACAGGAGGAGATGTCGCAGGTGCAATATAATGTCATCCACATAGGTAAAAATACAGATAGATTTTTTTTAATGGCTGAATTGCCTATTCCTATTTCTGAAGTATTTTCCAATACATTATGCAAGGTTTGCTAATTGACATACATACTTCAAGAATGCTCAATTTTTATTCCTATTTGTTACCAAAATGTTCTACCATTCATTGATTTGTTCCGCTGCTACCGCCGCACAAGGTCTCAGCGGGACTGCACCTGGAGTATATTACAGGTTCGGCTTCCTTACCACAAATGCGTTTGTCATTGAGATTAGAGCAACAATTTCAAAGCTGGGTGTGAGATACAGTTTAATATACAACGAGTAGACCACACCTATACACCTACACTCAAAAATGTGGGTAGGAATTTTTTTCGATCGCACTAAATTCTTACCGGGTACAATAGAGAAGATGCTTCTCATTGCAAGGAGATTAGAACGAGGTCAGACTCAGAAAAAAAAGGCAGGCCGTGTATAAATGGCTGGTGGCCATTTGTTAATGAATCCATTCTGCCCCAGTACTGACTGTCCCCTTCTCAATCACAATTAATCTGACTCTATAATATGTACTTTTGATTACTTAAACATAATTATGAACAACAGTTTAATTGGCTGCCACGTCGCCGTGAAGCCAGAAGCAGTGAGCTACTATTGGCTGGAAGTCGGTCAGGTGATAGCTGATCGAGCGCGATCAGCCGAGAGCATAAAACCGGCCGGGTCGGCAGCGGGTGGCGTGCAGGGAGTAACTGAGGAACTTAATTGTTAAATTAGGCATATTAGACAATGAACTAGCCAACATAAACAAGTTTGCTCTAGGGGCGCGGCCATTGGGAAACGGCCTTGTGAGGGAAGCGCGAGTCTTTGGCACGGGAGTCTGCGGAGAGAACACTACGCCAAAAGTTGGAGCGGACGGAACGTGGTAAAGACAATGGCGGGTAAGCTGATTCAGTGTGTGGCTTGCAAATCGACCAGGTCGGCAGCAGGTGAAGTGCAGGGAGTAGCCGAGGAATTCGATTGTTAAATTGGACAATTATTTAGCCAGGGTAGCGGCCTTGTGAGGGAAGTGCGAGTCTTTGGAGCGGAAACTATGCCAAAAGTTGGAGAGGACGGGACGCGGTGAAGACATGATGGGCAAGGTGATTCAGTGTGTTGCTTGCAGGATGTGGAAGGCCAGGAACAGTGACGGTGCCTCTGGCTGCTACAACTGTGATAAGCAAAGATCCTATAGCAGAGCAAGATAGCTTAATCCTGCGAAATGCAATGGGCTGACGAGTAGTACGCTACGGAGGGGATCCTGGGCATTTTTCCCTGCCCATTTTAGTAACCGGAGCCTACCTGACCCGATCCGATTCACAGTGTAATCAATGTTGCGGGGCAACAGGTTTTGTGCGTAATATAGGGTTAGATTCATAATTCTGTTAGTTCATACTTCTGTTAATTATTGTTAAAGAATAAAATGTTTATAAACACACATACATGAATGTGATATAAATGTATATAATCATATAACACACACAATTATATTTCTTCTGATTTTTATATCCAATTATCAACTTTATTTCAGACTAGCCAAGGGACATTAAATAAGAAACATTGTAAACCTCCCTGCAACTTCACACTCACACTAGGCCCTATCCCACCCCTCAACTCTTCCCCCCAGCACTCCCTCCCCTCCCCCCACACTGCAATGTCTCCCCCCCCTATGCCCCTCTCCCCGCTGCCCCGGGCCGCGCACCTCCCTCTCCCCGGGCCGCACACCCCTTCTCCCCGCTGCCCCGGGCCGCACACCTTCTCCCCGCTGCCCGGGGTAGAGGGAGAGAGAACAAACTTTTCACAAACTAACAAAAACATACATAAACATTTGATAAACAAACAAAAATAATTATTCATATAACATCCCTAAATGACAGGTAAAAATTACTATGAATGAGGGACTGTACCTGCACGCCAGCAAGAAGCCCGTGCTCGCGGTCTGGAGCCTTTAATGACAGCGAATTTTAAGAAAACCCGAGCTTTTTAAAAATGTAAATTTCCAAGGCTATTTTGCTGCAACATGGCCGGTGCAGCGGTGACTCGTTACGATTATCCATGGTCGTTTTTTTTTAAATCCGTATTTCCGTATTCTTATCGTATTTCCGTACGAAATACGGAAAATCCGTACTGCTTGGCAGCTATGCGAATGGCATGTTGGCCTTCATAACAAGACAAGTTGAGTATAGGGGCAAAGAGGATGTTTTGCAGTTGTACAAGGCCCTAGTGAGACCACCTGGAGTATTGTGTACAGTTTTGGTCTCCAAATCTGAGGAAGGACATTCTTGCTAATGAGCGAGTGCAGCGTAGGTTTACAAGGTTAATTCCCGGGATGGCAGGACTGTCATACGCTGAGAGAATGGAGCAGCTGGGTTTGTACACTCTAGAATTTAGAAGGATGAGAGGGCATCTTATTGAAACATATAAGATTATTAAGGGTTTGAACATGCTAGAGGCAAGAAACATGTTCCCGATGTTGGGGGAGTCCAGAACCAGGGGCCAGTTTAAGAATAAGGAGTAAGCCATTTAGAACAGAGCTGAGGAAACACTTTTTCACAGAGTTGTGAGTCTGTGGAATTCTCTGCCTCAAAGGGCGGGAGGCCAGTTCTCTGGATACTTTCAAGAGAGAGCTAGATAGGCCTCTTGAAGATAGCCGAGTCCGGGGATATGGGGAGAAGGCAGGAACGGGGTACTGATTGTGGATTGCCGAACCCTGGTGTAATGTGTTAAAGGTGGGTGGAAGGTGATGTGGAGTTGACATTACTGTGTCTACAATGTTGGAGTGGACTCCGTTACTGAATGGTCTGGTTCCTGCTCTAATACATACACTGGTATTTGGCCACCGGTTTGATCTGTTTGCTGTTTTCCAGTGTCTGAACGTCCCCAACACATGCTGATGAGGTTGGAATCCACAAGCGGGACATTGATGCTGCCATTGAAACGTACAACCTGCTGTCCGAGCGCTGGTTCACTCATGCCTCCCCCACCCTCTTCAATGCTGGCACCAACAGGCCTCAGCTCTCCAGGTACACTACCCCTTGTCCCCAAGCCTGGGCTCCTCACCATCTGTCTCCAGCTTGTGATATACTTGTCGATGCAAGGAATTGCAGATGCTGATTTACAACAAGACAAAATTAATTGCTGGAGTAACTCAGCAGGTCCAGCAGCATTTCTGGAAAGCATAGATAGTAACGTTTGGGTTGGGGCCCTTCAGACTGAAGAAGGGTCCCGACCCAAAACATGGCCTGTTCATGTTCTCAGACAATCCTGTGTGACCTGCTGAGTTCCTCCAGCAGTTTGTTTTGCTCAAGATTCCAGAAGTGTCTTGTCTCAACTGCGGAAATGTTTTTTTTCTACTGGTTTTATTGTCTTATTTCAGTGTCAGTGCTCATCAGTTGATGGATGCCAGGAAGGCGGGCTCTTTTTCTCCCCCATTTTTCATTTACTTGTCAGAAGAGGCCGTTTGGCCAATCAAGTGAACTCCACAATCCGATCATGGCTGATCTGTCTATCCCTCTCAATCTCATTCTCCTCTTTGCCCCATAACCTTCAACACCCTTGCTAATCAAACATCTGTCAATCCTTGCCATAAAGAATCATTTAGAATGTAGATGAGGAAAAACTTTTTCACACAGAGGGTTGTGAATTCTCTGCCTCTGGGGTGAAGGCAGGAACGGGGTACTGATTGGGGATTATCAGCCATGATCACAGTGAATGGCAGTGACAATAGACAATACGTGCAGGAGTTATCATCTGTCTCTCCCTCCTATCCCCATTGCCCTGCATTCTTCCCGTGACTGGTCTTCTTAAACTGAAGCTCATGCCTGTCGCTTGCAGGTGGAGGAACTGAAGACCCAGCTCCAAGTGGCGGAGGACCAGGAGATGCACGAGTTCCAACACAAGGAGATACTCGACCTCAAGCGCTCAATGACCGATGAAGTGAAGGAGAAGGAGGCGGTGCAGCGGTCCAACGAGGAGCTCAGATCCAACATCAAGAAGACAGAGAGCGAAAGAATCAGGTACAGGACCGACACGGCACACAGCCCAGGAACAGGCCATTCGGCCCGCAATGTCCCTGATGTCATGTTGGCTTGGGTAAAATCAGTACCCCGTTCCTGCCTTCTACGAATATCCCGACTCCGCTATTTTTTAAGAGCCCTATCTAGCTCTCTCTTGAAAGCATTCAGAGAACTTGCCTCCACCGCCGGCTGAGGCAGAGAATTCCACAGACTCACCACTCTTTGTGAGAAAAAGTGTTTCCTCGTCTCCGTTCTAAATGGCTTACTCCTTATTCTTAAACTGTGGCCCCTGGTTCTGGACTCCCCCAACATCGGGAACCTGTTTCTTGCCTCCAGCGTGTCCAAATCCTTATATGTTTCAATAAGATCTCCTCTCATCCTTCTAAACTCCAGAGTGTACAAGCCCAGCTGCTCCATTCTCTCAGCATATGACAGTCCCGCCATCCAGGGAATTAACCTGGTAAACCTATGCTGCGCTCCCTCAATAGCAAGAATGTCCTTCCTCAAATTAGGAATTAGATTGGGGATGATCAGCCATGATCACAGGATGATCAGCCATGATCACAGTGAATGGCAGTGCTGACTCGAAGGGCCGAATGGCCTACTCCTGCCCCTATTGCCTGCCTAGGTAGACTATATACATGATTACATTCAAGCTGCCGAATGTACACATACAGAATAAAGGGAATGACGTTTAGTGTAAAGTCCATTATAGTCTGAACAGTAGTTTTAATACAGGAGAGCTATGCTACAAGAAGTATTGTCAAGGCTTTCAGAAATAACAAGTTAAAGCATGTAATTTTCATTTGCTGGCAGATCGGACCCAGCTAGAAACTCGAGCTTCATTCGCCCGGTCAGGAGCAGTGGATGAGATCGTCGGCCGGCACCAGGACTGCCTGAAGCAGCCGGTGGGCACTGCGGGAGTTTGCAGAGCAGTCGGAGGCTGCGTACGGAAAGTAAGGACAGAGCTCGCAAACTTCCCGCCACTCTGACAACACGGCGCCTGGGCGCCAAATTCAAACCGAAAACAGTACAGAGTAGCAGCCACACACACACACACACACAGAACCCCTCGGGGCACCCGACACCCCGCCCCGCTGCATAAGATCAAGGTCCACGCTTCCCCGCCTCTGCCCAATGACCAAATCAATCCCCGTCTCATGCAGATCCAGACAGTGCCGCGCTTAGATCAGTCAGTCTGCAGCATTAGCAACAAAGAGTTAGCTGCACATGCTGGCTTTTACCAAATATAGACACAAAGTGCTGGAGAAACTCGGCTGGGCAGGCAGCATCTGTGGAGTGGAATCAGTCAGACAGACGGCGTCTCGCAGTTCCGGGTCGGGAACCCTCTTCAGACCAAAGATCTTCGCTATAAGATCTTTGCTTCAGACTAAAGGATCTTTGCATCAGACTGATGGGGTGCGCGGGGCGGGGGGGGGGGGGGGGGGGGGGGGGGAGCGAGCTGGAAAGGAGGAGGGGCGAGCCAAAGTCTGCCGAGTGATAAAATGAGATAAAGGGGTCATTGGCTGATGGGTGGAGGAAGTGACAAGGGCTAGGGAGGAAAAGAAGACAAAAGAATGTCAGACAAGGAGAGAATAGGTGGAAGGGGACAGGTGAGAGGGGGAAGGCGGTAACATTGAAATAGGGGGAATAGACAATGTGCAGTAGGCCATTCGGCCCTTCGAGCCAGCACTGCCATCCAATGTGATCATGACTGATCATCCCCAATCAGTACCCCGTTCCTGCCTACTCCCCATATCCCCTGACTCTGGTATCTTTAAGAGCCCAATCTAGTTTTCTCTTAAAAGTATCCAGAGAACCTGCCTCTGCCAGAGGCAGAGAATTCCACAGACATAGAAATTAGGTGCAGGAGTAGGCCATTCGGCCCTTCGAGCCTGCACCGCCATTCAATATGATCATGGCTGATCATCCAACTCAGTATCCTGTACCTGCCTTCTCTCCATACCCCCTGATCCCTTTAGCCACAAGGGCCACATCTAATTCCCTCTTAAATATAGCCAATGAACCGGCCTCAACTACCTTCTGTGGCAGAGAATTCCACAGATTCACCACTCCCTGTGTGAAAAATGTTTTCCTCATCTCGGTCCTAAAAGATTTCCCCCTTATCCTTAAACTGTGACCCCTTGTTCTGGACTTCCCCAACATTGGGAACACTCTTCCTGCATCTAGCCTGTCCAACCCCTTAAGAATTTTGTACATTTCTATAAGATCCCCCCTCAATCTTCTAAATTCTAGCGAGTACAAGCCGAGTCTATCAAGTCTTTCTTCATATGAAAGTCCTGACATCTCACGAATCAGTCTAGTGAACCTTCTTTGTACTCCCTCTATGGCAAGAATGTCTTTCCTCAGATTAGGAGACCAAAACTGTACGCAAAACTCCAGTTGTGGTCTCACCAAGACCCTGTACAACTGCAGTAGAACCTCCCTGCTCCTATACTCAAATCCTTTTGCTATGAATGCTAACACACCATTCGCTTTTTTCACTGCCTGCTGCACCTGCATGCCTACTTTTAATGACTGGCGTACCATGACACCCAGGTCTCGTTGCATCTCCCCTTTTCCTAATCGGCCACCATTCAGATAATAGTCTACTTTCCTATTTTTGCCACCAAAGTGGATAACCTCACATTTATCCACATTATATTGCATCTGCCATGCATTTGCCCACTCACCCAGCCTATCCAAGTCACCTTGCAGTCTCCTAGCATTCTCCTCACAGCTAACACTGCCCCCCAGCTTCGTGTCATCCGCAAACATGGAGATGTTGCATTCAATTCCCTCGTCCAAATCATTAATATATATTGTAAATAGCTGGGGTCCCAGCACTGACCCTTGCGGTACCCCACTAGTCACTGCCTGCCATTGTGAAAAGGACCCGTTTACTCCTACTCTTTGCTTCCTGTCTGCCAACCAGTTCTCTATCCACATCAATACTGAACCCCCAATACTGTGTGCTTTAAGTTTGTATACTAATGTCTTATGTGGGACCTTGGCGAAAGCCTTCTGAAAGTCCAGATATAACACATCCACTGGTTCTCCCTTATCCAGTTACATCCTCGAAAAATTCTATAAGATTCGTCAGACATGATTTACCTTTCATAAATCCATGCTGACTTTGTCCAATGATTTCACCACTTTCCAAATGTGCTGCTATCACATCTTTAATAACTAATTCTAGCAGTTTCCCCACTACCGATGTTAGACTAACTGGTCTGTAATTCCCCGTTTTCTCTCTCCCTCCCTTTTTTAAAAGTGGGCTTACATTAGCTACCCTCCAATCCTCAGGAACTACTCCAGAATCTAAAGAGTTTTGAAAAATTATCACTAATGCATCCACTATTTCTGGGGCTACTTCCTTAAGTACTCTGGGATGCAGCCTATCTGGCCCTGGGGATTTATTGGCCTTTAATCCATTCAATTTACCTAACACCACTTCCTTGCTAACCTGGATTTCACTCAGTTCCTCCATCTCATTTGACCCCCGGTCCCCTGCTATTTCCAGCAGATTATTTATGTCTTCCTTAGTGAAGACAGAACCAAAGTAGTAATTCAATTGGTCTGCCATGTCCTTGTTCTCCCATGATCAATTCACCTGTTTCTGACTGCAAGGGACCTACATTTGTTTAAACTAATCTTTTTCTCTTCACATATCTATAAAAACTTTTGCAGTCCGTTTTTATGTTCCCTGCCAGTTTTCTTTCATAATCTATTTTCCCTTTCCTAATTAAGCCCGTTGTCTTCCTCTGCTGGACTCTGAATTCCTCCCAGTCCTCTGGTAGGCTGCTTTTTCTGGCTAATTTGTATGCTTCATCTTTTGTTTTGATACTATCCCTGATTTCCCTTGTTATCCACGGATGCACTACCTTCCCTGATTTATTATTTTGCCAAACTGGGATGAACAATTGTTGTAGTTCATCCATGCAGTCTTTAAATGCCTTCCATTGCATATCCACCGTCAACCCTTTAAGAATCAATTGCCAGTCTATCTTGGCCAATTCACGTCTCATACCCTCAAAGTTACCTTTCTTTAAGTTCAGGACCCTTGTTTCTGAATTAACCATATCACTCTCCATCCTAATGAAGAACTCAACCATATTATGGTCACTCTTGCCCAAGGGGCCATGCACAACAAGACTGCTAACTAACCCTTCCTCATTACTCAATACCCAGTCTAGAATAGCCTGCCCTCTCGTTGGTTCCTCTACATGTTGGTTTAGAAAACAATCCTGCATACATTCCAAGAAATCCTCTTCCTCAGCACCCTTGCCAATTTGATTCACCCAATCTATATGTAGATTGAAGTCACCCATTAGAACGGTTTTACCTTTGTTGCACGCATTTCTAATTTCCTGTTTGAGACTCACCACTCTCTGTGAGAAAAAGTGTTTCCTCGTCTCCGTTCTAAATGGCTTACCCCTTATTCTTAAACTGTGGCCCTTGGTTCTGGACTCCCTCAACATTGGGAACATGTTTTCTGTCTCTAGTGTGTCCAAGCCCTTAATAATCTTATATGTTTCAATGAGATACCCTCTCATCCTTCTAAACCCCAGAGTGTACAAGCCCAGCTGCTCCATTCTCTCAGCATATGTCAGTCCCGCCATCCCGGGAATTAACCTTGTAAACCTACGCTACACTCTCTCAATAGCAAGAATGTCCTTCCTCAAATTAGGGGACCAAAACTGCACACAATACTCCAGGTGTGGTCTCGCTAGGGCTCTGTGGTCTCCCTAGGGCTCTGTACAACTGCAGAAGGACCTCTTTGCTCCTATATTCGATTCCTCTTGTTAAAAGCCAACATGCCATTTGCTTTCATAAAGAATACCTTGACTTTGTTCACTGCATGCTGTACCTGCATGCATACTTTCATAGACTGATGTACAAGGACCTCCAGATCCCGTTGTACTTCCCCTTTTCCCAATTTGATGCCATTTAGATAGTAATCTGAAAGTAAAATTCCACTGACTCGCAACTCAGTGTGAAAAGCTGTGGTCTCGACCCGAAATGTCACCTGTTCTCTTTCTCCAGAGTTGCCTGACCGGCTGAGTTATGGACCTGTCCCACTGTACGAGGTAATTCAAGAGTTCTCCCGAGTTTCCCCCGATTCAAACTTGGAGATTTATGGTAATAGCCGCTCGTAGGTGCTCGGGGCTCTTGTGGACATTTTTCAACATGTTGAAAAATCTTTACGAGCTTACCGCGTTTCCAGAGTACCTGCCATTAGCGTTACGAGTTGCCAAGAGACGTCCCAAGCTCCGACGTACCCGCTACGTACATTCCAGGAGCTTACCACGAGTTTGATTTTTTTTTTAAACTCGGGAGAGCTCTTGAATTGCCTTGTACAGTGGGACAGGCCCTTTACTCCAACACTTTGTCTTAACTGCCCCTCCAGCCCAGCCTTGATAACTCATTGCCCAACGCCACGCCGATCAAATGAGGGAAGCCTTCCTCTGCACCCAGGACCTTGCACCGAAAGTACCTTGCCCCAGGCCGGCCTCAGGCCAATTCACCCACTATCTTCCCCCCCCCCCCCCCCCCCCCCCCGGGGGAAGAAGGTCGTAGATGTTGGGGGAGTCCAGAACCAGGGACCGCAGTTTAAGAATAAGGGGCAAGCCATTTAGAACGGAGACGAGGAAACACTTTTTCTCACAGAGAGTTGTGAGTCTGTGGAATTCTCCGCCTCAGAGGGCGGTGGAGGCCGGTTCTCTGGATGCTTTCAAGAGAGAGCTAGATAGGGCTCTTAAAAATAGTGGAGTCAGGGGATATGGGGAGACGGCAGGAACGGGGTACTGATTGTGGATGATCAGCCATGATCACATTGAATGGCGGTGCTGGCTCGAAGGGCCGAATGGCCTACTCCTGCACCTATTGTCTATGTTTCTATGCTAATTGGCTTTTGTAAAATTGTAAAATTATAATTTATCACCAGTGTGTGTATGTGTGGGATAGTGTTAAGTGTCCGGGGTGATCACAGGTCGGCGTGGACTCGGTCGGACGCTGTATCTCTAAAGTCGAAAAAACGAAATAAATCATTTTTGATCTCCGGTGCCAGTTATTTGGATTAGTTATAGTATTAATACGAAACTCTGGGTTTTAATGTTCAATTAATGCATCATGCGTTCTCTCTGTAAGTGGACTCGGGCGAGAGAGAGTTAGATTTAAGCCCTTGGGGCTCACGGAATCAAGGAATATGGGGAGAATTCAAAGGCTCCCCCCACACCTCGCCCCTAATGCAGGCCCAGAGCCGGAGAGAGTCGCCCCTACCTCGCTTAATGACGAACATAGCGGCTGGAGGGATCCGGGCCGTGTTGTGAGAGGAATTCCTGCTCTACGCTTTTCGCGCCCGAACTTCAGTCCACGCACGAAAACGTACGCAATCCAGCAAACTAGGCTGTGAGTGGCTAAGCATCACACACATTCATATATATAATTTATAATATATATATATATATATATATTTATTTATATTATATATATATAAATATATAAATATATATATATATTTATTTATTTATTTAATTTGCGCACAGTGTGTGTTAAAGCAATACAAGGGAAAGTGCAACAAAGAAACGGGGGCTGGGGAGGGAAATGGGCAGAAACAGTTGGATTAAGCAGGTGGAAAACATTAAAAAATAAAATTAACTAAACTATGTGAAGTGATAGATGAGCTATGTCACACACTGTTCCCCTACAACGATGATTGCACTGCGAGCGACATAACGGAAGTCACGTTTTGCTTGCCAGGATGGCGGCCGTGACGCCCCTTTCCCAACTACACCTCAGTGTATTCTGAACCAAAGATCCTAAAGCGGAGCAAGATAGACCACTCCTGCTAAATGTAATGGGCTGACGTGTAGTACGCAACGGAGCGGAACGTGGTCCCTTTTTTTCATCCATTTCAGTAACCCGACTCAATCAATCAAAGACTTTATTGTCATTCAAAAAGAAATCAACAAATGCAAGTCTGAACGAAATTTTGTTGCACCTGGCTCACCGTGCAACGTAAAATAACAAAAGGATAAAATAGATAAAAAGATAAAATAGATAATAGTGGCAGCACATTATATGGAATTCAAGAGTCTGATGGCTCGGGGGAAGAAGCTGTTGCAAAACCTGGCCGTTCTGCTCCTTATACTGCGATACCTTTTGCCCGAGCAGAGTGAACAATCCACGATGGAGATGTGTGGGGTCTTTTATAATGCTGTTGGCCTTGGACAAGCAACGTTTGCACGCAATGTCCCGGGTTGAAGGAAGAGAAGTCCCGATGATTTTTTCAGCCGTCCTCACCACTCTCTGCACGGACTTCCAGTAGGAGGCAGTGTAATCAACGTTGCAGGGGAACCGCTTGTGTTAATAAATTATAATTCTGAAAATGAGGAGAAGATCTTTACCAAATGTAGATGGTTTATGCATGCAACCTATAATGTAGCTACCTCATCACCATTAACACGCCCCATCATATCAGTATAACTATGATATCCTCCCCTTGCTTCCTCCCATTTTGGTCCCGGTATGCCTGTAGGCTGGATGCAGCCAGTGCTGGGACGTGTGTACCATGTGCTTTAATAAACGCTTTAGTAAAGGTTACAGTGTGTCAGACTAAGCACCTTTACATGGTGTCAGCTAGTTAAACTCGCGCCTCCCGTTTACCGGTTTTCTTTTCATTGCTACCCCGCGTTCCTTGTTTGGTCTTCCCTTGAAATGGCTTCCTTGTGCCGAAAACCATCTCCCCTTGTCTTTGATGCTGACATTGCGGAGCGATGGGCTACTTTTGTGATGGATTACACCCACTTCGTTAACATTGTGCACAGGAATGACCCAGCTGTTGTCCGAGCCTCCCTCCTGCTTAACCTGGCAGGTCCCGACGCCATGAAGAGAGCTCAGGCTTTCGTCTACGATCCAGCAGTCCTGGATGACAACGGCCAGCCCGTCGAGCCAGCTGAATCTGCCGATGACCCGGTATGTCTTTTGCGCAAGTTTGCCGAGATTTGCGACCTGCCCTCCAACCGCATATTGGAGCGGGCTCGGTTTTTCTCACGGAAGCAACAGCCGGATGAACCTGTCGAGTGTTTCATCGCTGACCTGCGCTACCTTGCTCAGCGGTGCTGTTTTGAGACTATGCACGACCAGCTCACCAGGGACATTTTCGTTACTGGCATGTTGGACCAGAAATTACGTGCTGATTTGTTGCAGCGGCCTGACCTGACCCTGACTCAGGCAATGCATGCGTGCCGCATCGCCGAAGTGGTACCTCCTACACATGGGCTGAGGGGATCTGACAGCCGGGCTGTCCATCTGACTGGCATTGCAGGGCCACGCCGTATGCAGGACAACTTTCGCCCTCCAACGCGGCCCGCTCGTACATCTCGGGACCCGCGGTCTCAAAAGTGTCCTAATTGTAACTATGTCCACCCCGTGCAGCCCGGCCCAGCTCTTGGAAAATCCTGCAATTTCTGCAAAAAAATGAACCATTTTGCAGCTGCCTGCCGATCCCGTGGGAATGTGCCATCAGCTCCAAGGCGAATCCTAAACAACCTTCAGCAAGTTGATAGCGAGATGGATTCTCAGTCCTCTGTCGACACTGCCCCCGACTCTGAGCTCGGATATTCCATGGGAGAGGCAAGTGTTTACACAGTCCTTCACAGCCGATCTCGCCTCCCCGATCCTTCTGTGCTCATTACGGTGAACAACAAGTCATTCTCTGCTAAGCTCGACACGGGTGCAAAGGTCAACGTTATGTCAACATCGCTTTTCCACCAGATAAGGAATAATGAGCTGTTGACTGCTGATCGCTCTGTTTTGCGTGCCTATGGGGGAGAGGAGCTAACACCTGTGGGGAGGGCGACCTTCCACTGTGTGCTGCAGAAATCATCCCGTGACCTGTCGTTCTTTATTCTGGATTGCGACTGTGTCACTTTACTGAGCAACCAGGCCTGCCAGGATCACGGTCTGGTATCTTTCGACCGGACGGTCCACCAGTTTACAAGCTGTGATGGATCCACTATCTGAGTATCCGGACCTTTTCGACGGCAAGCTGGGAAAGCTGCCGCTGGGGTATAAAATTGCAACTGACCCCTCCGTGGTGCCTGTGATCTGCCCGCCACACAGAGTGTCGTTCGCCATGAAGGGCAAGGTGGAGGCTATGCTGAAGGATATGGTTGACATGGGAGTGCTGGAGTCTGTCAGCGAGCCCACCGAGTGGGTCTCCACCATGGTCGCCACGATGAAAAAAGGAAAAAACGAGATACGGGTGTGCATCAACCCCAAGGACTTGAACTTGGCAATCAAGCGGCCCCACTACCCAATGAGGACCGTTGAAGATGTCGCTGCCCAGGTCGGACAAGCCACGGTGTTTTCCGTCCTCGATGCCAGGAGTTCATTTTGGCAAATACCCCTGGACAAACGATCCTCGGACTTGACAACATTCGGTACACCCTTCGGCAGGTTTAAATTCTTGCGGATGCCGTTCGGCATCAACTCCGCTAGTGAGGTATTTGAGCGTTCTATGGAGCAATTGTTTGCAGGTCTGCCCTGTGCGATTATTGTGGACGACATTCTGGTCTACGGCAGGGATGTGGCTGAGCATGACCGCCACCTCCGAAGAATCCTGGACCGCGCACGGCAGATCAATCTCAAGCTGAACCCGTCAAAATGCCAGTTCCGGGTACCTGAGGTCCCGTATGTTGGCCACATTTTTACGGCCAACGGGTTGAAGCCCGACCCGCAAAAGACAAACGCCATCTCCGAACTGCCTGCCCCCACAGATGTTGCCAGTCTACAGCGCTTCCTGGGCATGATCAACTACCTGGGCAAGTTTATCCCTGACCTCAGCGAGTTAAGCGCACCCCTGAGACAACTTACTAAAAAGGACATTGCTTGGTCCTGGTTCCCACACCACCAGCAAGCTTTCGACCTACTGAAGAAGAAGCTGGTCAGCACACCCACTCTGAGGTTCTTTGATTTACATCGTCCTGTGGTGGTGACGTGCGACGCTTCCCGCTTTGGTCTGGGTGCTGTTTGCCTGCAGCCGCATGATGATGGTTCACTGCAGCCGGTCTCCTATGCCTCTAGGACCATGACGGACACGGAGCAGCGCTACGCGCAGATAGAGAAGGAGCTGCTGGCTGTTGTGTTCGCTTGTTCAAAGTTTAAAGACTTCCTCTTTGGCAACAGGTTCACTGTGGAGACGGACCACCAACCCCTGGTGACGATCCTAAACAAGCCTATACACATCGCTCCAGCCAGGTTACAGCGGATGATGCTGCAGCTACAGCGGTTTGACTTTAAAATCGTCTATAAGAGGGGCACCGAGATGCATGTGGCGGACGCGCTGTCCCGGGCCCCCCGGACCTCATGCGACCAGCACCCCTTCGAGCAGGATGACCTACAGGTGCTGAACGTGAACTTCGTCCCTTCCAAGCAGCTCCAGTGCCTGGTTGAGCACACCGCCAACGACCCCGATCTGCAGCAGCTTGCCGCTGTCATCAAGCGTGGATGGCCTGTCAAACGCACCTCTTTACCTGCTGGCGTTCACCCCTTCTTCCTGGTTCGTGATGAGCTGGTGCTCATCGATGGCATTATCATCAAGGGCCACAAAGTGGTCGTCCCTGCCTCACTGTACGGCCTGTACTTCAATGCTGCCCACATGGGGCATCCTGGGGCCGACGCCACCATCTCGCATGCCCAGGAACAGTACTATTGGCCGGGCATGGCGAAGTACATCAAGGCCAGGGTGGCCTCCTGCCCGGGCTGCAACTCTCTTGCCCCGGATCAGCAGCGTCAGCCGCTGCTACAACAGCCTGCCCCTGACATGCCCTGGTCCTCGCTGGCTGCCGATATTTTTGAATGGCGTGGGAAGCAATACCTCGTATTAGTAGATTCTTACTCAAGCTGGTTCGAGATGGACCTTCTCCCTGCCGTCACTTCGGAGATGGTCATCAGCAAGCTCCGACGACACTTCGCCACGTTTGGTTCTCCCGTTCGGTTGCAGACTGACAACGGCCGGCAGTTTACTAGTGCTGAGTTCAAAGCTTTCGCTGCGAAGTGGAACATCAATCACTACACGAGCAGCCCGGAGTACCCGCAGAGCAATGGACTGGCTGAATGTGCTGTGCGCAGTGCAAAGCACCTGCTTGAACAATCCTATCTCTCGAATGGTGATTTCTACCAGGGTCTGTTGAACCTTCGGAATATCTCCAGGGACAGCACCATGCGATCCCCTGCCCAACGGCTCATGTCCCGCGTCATTCGCCCTCCGATGCCGATCGCCCAGCAACCTTTGGTTCCCAGGGTCCTACAGCCTTCTGCCGTCCAGCAGCGGATCGCTCAGAAGCACGAAGTCCAGCGCCGCTCGCACGACAAGTCCTGCCGCCCTCTATCCCCACTGCTGCCTGGCCAGGTCGTCCGCTTACAGATGTGTACCAGTTTCTCCCGGCTCGCTACCGTGGTTGGGGTCGATGGTTCGCCACGTTCATACTTGGTGGACTACGAGGGGACTATCTACCGGTGTAGCCGCCAGCACCTGGTGGTGGTCAACGAGCCTAAGCCACCTCCTGCTGTTCCTTATTCACCTCCATCGCGTGTTGAACCCCCTCCAATAACTTCCCCTCTGTCCGCTGCATGCCACGCTGGGTTCGTGTGCCTCGGTCTCCTCCCTCTGCTCTTCCTGGTTTCGCCTCTCCGGTCCGCTCGCCCCCTGCCAGTCCCTCTCTCTCTCCGACTCCTGTTCATTCTACCCCTTCTGTTTCACCTGGTTCACCTGTGCCTCCCAGCTCTCCTTTCAAGCTGGGGTCCCCGCCTGCTTCTTCCCTCCCACCTGTTCCTGTTCCCGTTCCTCCTCCTCTTCTTTCGGGTGGGGAGGGTGAGGGTGCTGTGCGCACTCGCTCGGGTCGGATTGTCAAAGCTCCGGATCGCTACGGAGACTTCGTTTAGTTTCGCAGGTCCTGTATAATTAACCTGCTACTATTGTAACTTTGTTTAAATTGTAAGGGAAAGGATGTAGATGGTTTATGCATGCAACCTATAATGTAGCTACCTCATCACCATTAACACGCCCCATCATATCAGTATAACTATGATATCCTCCCCTTGCTTCCTCCCATTTTGGTCCCGGTATGCCTGTAGGCTGGATGCAGCCAGTGCTGGGACGTGTGTACCATGTGCTTTAATAAACGCTTTAGTAAAGGTTACAGTGTGTCAGACTAAGCACCTTTACATCAAAGAACTTTTATTGTTTCGTGGATGTTTCCGTAACCGGCTTCCGTCTCCACACTAGTATCTTTGCTCCGCTATGGGATATTTGGTGCGGAGACGAGAGCTGGTTACGGAAATTGGGCCGAAAATTACCCATGAATCTGCCCATGACCGTGCTACGTCTTTTTCGTCGAGTGGACTATCTTGTTTGCTATAGTATCTTTGTTCTGAACCTTCTGAATTTTGTAGTCGGCAGGGTAGTACTCTGCATATTGCCAACTTTACATTTTGATCAAGCCAATTAATCAAGCCAATTAACCTACAAACCTGTACGTCTTTGGAGTGTGGGAGGAAACTGAAGACTTCGTATTGCATTACGCAGGAGTGGAGTATCTTGCTCCGCTCCATGATCTTTGGCTGTGACCAGTTAGGCTTGGAAACAAAGAGCTGCACTAGTCTAATGGAGTCTAACCCGAAACTTGATGCTGCCTGATCTGCTGAGTTACTCCTTGTACAATGTTATGCTCCTTGTAGACAAAAATGCTGGAGAAACTCAGTGGGTGAGGCAGCATCTATGGAGCGAAGGAATAGGTGACGTTTCGGGTCGAAACCCTTCTTCAGACCCGAAACGTTGCCTATTTCCTTCGCTCCATAAATGATGCCTCACTCGCTGAGTTTCTCCAGCATTTTTGTCTACCTTTGATTTTTCAGCATCTGCAGTTCCTTCTTAAACTTTATACTCCTTGTACAATTTTACATTGGACACTCAGAAGATTATAGGGGGGTTGCACGTAAGGTCATCGGGTTAAAGGGCGTGATGCTTTCTGTGAATCGGGAAAATCCTCGCAGATGTCATTCAATACAACCAAATGTCATACTATGCACGTCTCACACAAGATTAAACCACTTTTATTAGATTACAACATGGGGATTGCCTGCTGTCAACCATCACCCATATCGAGGTCGAATTAAGCAAAGATTTAAGTTGAGCGACACATATTAGTGTTAACATATTTCCATTGTGAAACATTAGTAACTCCCAATACAAAAGAGATTTTGTTTGCTACAAATGTCAAAGAAGTTTGTTCTGATCGTTGAAGTATTTAAGCACTGTACTACTATCAGCACAGTGATCTTGGTCAATCAGCAACAAAGAGAAGCAGGGAGAAGAGCCTATTGGATGAAACCCGTGGGAAAGGTGAGTAAGTCACAGGGGAAAAACAGTTTAAAACTGAGGAATTTGGTTTGTATATTGATAAATTAGGCAAATTATCAGTCAACATAAGCAAGGCTGCTCTAAGGGAGTGGCAGTGAGGGAGCGGCCTTGTGTGTAAAGTGTGAGTCATTGGCTGTGAGTCTTCGGTGAGGAGGCCGAGGGAGGATGCCACACCAAACGCTGGAGAGGGAGAGACGAAAGAAGGAGATGACAAACAAGCTGATTCAGTGCGATGTATGTGGGAGGTCAAGGACACCGCTGGTGCATCTGACTGCTACAAATGTGAGAAGTACATCCAGGTACAGCTCCTGAAGGACCGTGTTGGGGAACTGGAGAAGCAAGCGGATGACCTCAGGTTTGTCCGAGAAACTGAGTCGTTCCTCGACAAGTCCTACAGTAAGATTGTTACACCTAAGGTACTGGAAGAGAGAAGGTGGGTGACGGTGAGAAAGGAAGGAAACGGGGAATGCAAAGGTCCCCAGGTATGGTACCTCTTGTGAACAGGTTCACCCACTTAGAAGCTGTCAGGACAGAAGACTGGGTATCTGCGGTTTGCTTCCAGTTCCTCGTGCTGGCGAGAGCAGGAACAGGGAGATACGGGACCTGAATGTGTGGCTGAGGAACTGGTGCAGGGGGCAGGGATTTAGATTCTTAGATCACTGGGATCTCTTAGAGTAAGGGGGAATTGTACAAAAGGGACGGATTGCATCTTAACAGGTGGGGGACCAGCATTCTGACAGGCAGGTTTGCCACTGCTACACAGGTGATTTTAAACTGAATAAGTGGGGTGGGGGGGGATGTCAAACGGGATAGTCAAGGACGGAGTTAAAGGGAAAGAGAGTAAAGGGATGGTTAATGACCCCAGAATTAATGGGAAAGAAAGCTCACAAAGGAATAGGCGAGTATGGCCAAGTGCTATAGGGATCGATGTGAAAGGTGAGATGCGTACGGAATTAAAAGTATTGTATATGAATGTGCAAAGTATAAGAAGTAAAGTAGATGAGCTTGAGGCTCAGATAGAGGTTGGTAGATATGACATTGTGGGGATTATCGAGACGTGGCTGCAGGAGGATCGGGCCTGGGAACTTAATATTCAGGGTTATACATCCTATAGAAAGGACAGGCAGGTGGTAAGAGGAGGGGGGGGGGGGGGGGGGGGGGGGGGTAGCTCTGCTGGTGACGGATGGAATTCAGTACCTTGGGAGGGAAGACATAGGGACTGACGAGGTAGAGTCACTGTGGATTGAGTTGAGGAATTGCAAAGGCAAGACACTAATTGGTGTTATCGAAAGACCCCCAAATAGTAGCCCAGATGTAGGGTGTAAGTTGCAGCAGGAGTTAAAAGTGGCATGTAACAAAGGTAATGGGGGATTTCAATGTGCAGATAGACTGGGAAAATCAGATTGGTTCAGGACCCCAAGAAAGGGAGTTTGTAGAATGCCTCCGAGATGGATTCTTAGAGCAGCTTGTAATGGAGCCGACCAGAGAAAAGGCAATTCTGGATTTAGTGTTGTCCAATGAACCAGTTTTGACAAGAGAACTCGAGGTAAAGGTACCACTTGGAGGAGGGATTAAAATATACTGTGATTTGTTTTTGGAATTGTACGGTTAGTGAATGCGATATTACATGAATGGTTGTGTTTGTATAGGAGTGTGGTTTTGTATGATAATAATAAGTGGTATGATTTATTTTCTGTATTTGGTTTTGCTTGTGTCATTTGCATGTGTTTAGATTGAGGTTGCTATCGGTATAGAAAACGGGCTGCGGGAACGTGTTTGATTGTTCCCTGGAGCACCTTGATCTTTGGAAGATTGAGGATTGGTAAAATTGTTGAGTTTCAATTGTGTGGATTTATGGGAGACAATAGAATAATTTGAATAGTACATTGGAAAGATTGATTATGCGATTGCATTGAAAGAGGTGCGAGACTGCTAGCGTTTCGGAGTCGTTGGCCATTGTTCGGAATCGAGCTTGGTAGTCTCGGAGATTGAGATAAGGGGTGAATTGTTAAGAAGGTGTGAGTGGCTAAGGAGTTGCTTCCATTGTCCAAAAGAATGGGGAATCACGTGGAACGAGATATGACTGCCGATTCGGAAAGTCCATTACAATTAATATGCAGAGAATTTCCACAGAGCGCTGAACGATTGAGAAATCTATCCGGAGTATTAAATAAAGAATTAGGGAGCGAATTATGGCCCGAGGGCAGCGTTGGTAAACCTAGCAATTATAGACCAGTTAGTTTGACATCAGTGGTGGGCAAATTAATGGAAAGGATACTTAGAGATAATATATATAATCATCTGGATAAACAGGGTCTGATTAGGAACAGTCAACATGGATTTGTGCCTGGAAGGTCATATTTGACTAATCTGCTTGAATTTTTTGAAGAGGTTACTAGGGAAATTGATGAGGGTAAAGCAGTGGATGTTGTCTATATGGATTTCAGTAAGGCCTTTGACAAGGTTCCACATGGAAGGTTGGTTAAGAAGGTTCAATTGTTGGGTATTAATAGTGGAGTAGCAAGATGGATTCAACAGTGGCTGAATGGAAGACGCCAGAGAGTAGTGGTGGATGGCTGTTTGTCAGGTTGGAGGCCAGTGACTAGTGGGGTGCCACAGGGATCTGTGTTGGGTCCACTGTTGTTTGTCATATACATCAATGATCTGGATGATGGTGTGGTAAATTGGATTAGTAAGTATGCAGATGAAACTAAGATAGGTGGTGTTGTGGATAATGAAGGCGATTTTCAAAGTCTACAGAGAGATTTAGGCCATTTGGAAGAGTGGGCTGAAAGATGGCAGATGGAGTTTAATGCTGATAAGTGTGAGGTGCTACATCTTGGCAGGACAAATCAAAATAGGACGTACATGATAAATGGTAGCGAATTGAGGAATGCAGTTGAACAGAGGGATCTAGGAATAACTGTGCATAGTTCTCTGAAGGTGGAATCTCATGTAGATAGGGTGGTAAAGAAAGCTTTTGGTGTGCTGGCCTTTATAAATCAGAACATTGAGTATAGAATTTGGGATGTAATGTTAAAATTGTACAAGGCATTGGTGAGGCCTATTCTGGAGTATGGTGTACAATTTTGGTCGCCAAATTATTATTATTATTATTTATTTTTTTTGTTTTTGTTTATTTTATTAGAAGTTAATACAGTACAAAACAGTACAGTGGAACCTAATTTTAGGTGCCAACTATGTAATACCGTAATCCATTCTATGTACAACCTCTAGTTTTATGTTATGAGAAGGAAGTAAGCAAGACAAGAAAAAGAAAACAATAGAAAGAGGAAAAAGTAGAAAAATAGATGGTAGAGAGTAGAAAAACGTGAAGTGTGTATATAAAAAATAAAAAAGAAAGAGAAAGTGGAAAGTAAAAATAGAAGAGAAGGCCCCTTAAAAGAGAATTTTTCAAATCTGTATTCGGAGATGTAGATCTATCCACGTCATGAACTGAAATCAGCAATCTTTACGGTACTGCTGCATCACATGATTCCAAAAAGTCGATGAAAGGAGACCAACTCCTTAAGAATTGGTCATATTTATCTATTAGTCGGAGTCTCATTTCTTCAAGGCGTGCTATGTCCATCATATTCCTAATCCACATTTTAACGGTTGGTGTGGTTGTATTTTTCCAAAATTTAAGTATCAATTTCTTTCCAATTATTAACCCATAATTTTAAAAAACATTTTAATCTTTATTTAAATTGGTATCTTCTCCTATTATTCCAAATATAATCCATTCCGTTTTGGGTTCTATTCTTGACTTGAAATGCTTTGTAAATATATCAAATATATCACTCCAAAATTTATTCAACTTTGTACATCCTACAAATGAATGTGTTATATTAGCGTTTTGAAACAAACATTTATCGCATCTGGGAGAGACGTTTGGATAAAATTTATTCAACCTCGTTTTTGAATAATATAGTCTATGTAATAATTTGAATTGAATTAAATTGTGTCTTGCATTAATAGAACAGTTATGTGTATTCATCAAATACTTTTCCCATCTATCCTTCGAGATCTTTATCATTAGCTCATGTTCCCAATCTTCCCTTAGTGCTTCTGTTGAGGGTGATTCTCTATTTAATATATTATTATAAAAGTATGATATTAATTTTTGTGAATCAGCCTTAATATTCATTGCTTCTTCTAAAGGATCTAAAAATATAGTTTGAAATCTATGTGTATATTTCTTCATAAAGTCACATACCTGTATATATTTAAAATATTGATTATCCTTCAATTTAAATTTTAATTTTAATTGTTGAAATGATAACAGTTTGCCCACTTCATACATACCCCCTACTTTCCTAATCCCCAGTCTATTCCATTGTTGATATGTGTTGTTGATGAGAGAAGGTTTGAATGCGGGGTTGTTCAATAGTGGGGTTAGTACTGATAAATTATTTAATTTCAAGGATGCTTTTATTTGTTTCCAAATTCTTATTATATTGTGAATAATTGGGTTCTTCTTATATATTTTACTATTCAATTTTAACTGTGAGAGCAGGATCGTTCCTATATCGTGCGGATAGCACTTCCTCTTTCTCCATTCTTATCCACTCCAACTGCTGAGTGGAACTATCCAGCCAGTAAATTATGTTCTTAATATGCACTGCCCAGCAGAAATACATAAAGTTAGGTAATGATAAACCCCCAACTTCTTTAGATTTGCACAAATGCTTTCGTTGAATTCTATGTGTTCTGTAGTCCCATATAAAATTAGTGATAGTGGAATCTAGTTTTTTGAAAAAATATTTTGGAATATATATTGGGATCGCTTGAAACAAATATATTAATTGTGGTAAGAAAGTCATTTTTATAGCGTTAATTCTACCTATCAATGAGAGCGGAAGCGTTTTCCAAAATTTAATCGTATCATTCAGTTTATTTAATAGTGGTATAAAATTGGCACTAAATAATGATTTGTGTCTTCTCGTAATTTGAATACCCAGATACTTGAATTTTTCTGTTGCAATTTTGAAGGGGAATTTTAGTAGGTGTTTCGAATCCTGTGGTTTTAAAGACATAATTTTGCTTTTATTCCAATTTATTCTATATCCTGAAAAAGAGCCGAATTCCTCAATTAGTGTTAATAAGGTGGGTATACTCGTTTGTGTATTAGTAATATATAAAAGGATATCATCAGCATATAATGAAATGTTATTCTTTGAGTCCTTAGTGTTATATCCGTGAATATTCGGGTGATTTCTAATCCTTTCGGCCAGCGGTTCTATCATAAGGGCAAATAGCAATGGTGATAAGGCACACCCTTGCCTATTACCCCTTGATAAGTAAAATTTTGGAGATAGCGTATTGTTAGTTAATATTCTTGCCGTAGGTCTATCGTAAAGTAGTTTAATCCATCTAATAAAATTCTCTCCCGTATTAAATTTTTGGAGTACCTTGTATAAATACTGCCATTCTACTTGATCAAATGCCTTCTCTGCATCCAGCGTGACAACTGAAATATTTTCATTGTCCTCATTGTGAGAGTACATTATATTGAAAAGCCTTCTCAAATTATTAAATGATTGCCTTTTGGGTATAAATCCCGTTTGATCCGTATTTATTAAATTGTTAATATAATTATTTAGCCGTCTAGCTAGAATCTTTGCTAAAATTTTCTGATCCGTATTTAGAAGTGAAATAGCTCTATAAGAACCCGGTTCATCTAAATCTTTATCTTTTTTTGGTATAAGCGTTATTGTTGCTTCTGCTAGGGCTTCTGGTAGTTTATTTTCAGTATAAGCCTGCATGTATAAATTGAATAATCTTGGTACGATTGATTCCTGAAATCTTTTATAAAATTCATTACTAAAACCGTCTGGTCCTGGGGTCTTCCCATTTTTCAGTGAGTTTATTATTTGTTTTATTTCTTCACTAGTAATCCGTGCTCCTAATTGCTCTTGTTCTAAACTATCCAATTTTGGGAGCTTGCAATTATCTAAAAAATTTGTAATTTTACTTACATCTGTCTTTATTTTAGATGTATATAAATTATGATAAAATTGGGCAAACCTCTTATTAATATCCTTAGGCAATGTTAGAAACTCACCCTTATCCGATTTAATTTTAGTAATAGTTTTTTCCTTTTTCTTGTTGCTTCAGTTGCCTCGCAAGTAGTTTATGTGGCTTATCCCCAAATTCGAAGTGTGCTTGTTTTGTAATTTGGAATAATCTTATTACTCTAGCCGATAGTATTCTATTGACTTTATATTTTAATAAAGTTATCTTATTATGTTTATTTATGGTTGGGTCAGTTGCATTGTCCAGTTCTAGTAATTTTATTTTCTTTTCTATCCGCTGAAGTTCTCTTTTATTTTCCTTATTTTGAAAACTTTGGTAAGAGATTATGACACCGCGAATATATGCCTTGAAGGTTTCCCATAATAGCGGTGCAGAAATACCCGGCGTGTCATTTATTTTGAAAAAAAGTTTTGTTTGTTCTTTTATATACTCATAACCCTGCGGGTTATTTAATATGTGTGCATTGAACCTCCAAAAAGGTTTTATACTCGGCATTCCCTCAATTTTAAGTATAAAAGTCAATGGTGAGTGATCAGAAATAATACTATTATGATATGATGGTTTATTCGTATACGGGATCAATTTTGTGTCCAATAAGAAATAGTCAATTCGCAAATAAGTTTTGTGAACTGATGAATAAAATGAGTATTCCCTACCACTTGGATTTGCTATTCTCCAAACATCAGCTATGTTATTATTTTTTATATAAGTATTTAAAAATTCACAGGTCTTAGTTTTAACAAGACGCTTCCCTAGCTTTATTGATTTATCTAAGTATGGGTCTATAACACAGTTAAAATCTCCCCCCATTATTATATTTTGAAAATTATGCTCTGCGATTAAATCTATTATTTTCCTAAAGAATTGTGGGTTATCAAAATTAGGCGCGTAAATATTTATCATAGTTAATGGTGTATTGTAAATTTCTCCCGTGACTATAACATATCTTCCCTCTTTATCCGATATGGATTTCTTTAATTTAAAAGGTATGCCCTTCCGAATTACAATGACCGTGCCTCTTGCTTTAGAGGTGAATGAGGAGTAATAGGTTTGACCTATCCAATTTGCCCTTAATCTGATCTGTTGTTTCAAATGTGTCTCTTGTAGGAAAGCAATATCCATATTTAATGATTTTAATTGTGCCAGAGTTTTACCCCTCTTAATTGGCTCATTCGCACCTCAGATGTTCCAACTACAGAAGGTGAGACCTCCGATATTTATTCGACTATTATCTTGCATTGGCTATTATTACCAGACTGTATGATTCATGTGATGCAGCCAAGTACCTCAGAATCCCGAATCCAGAGTTGTCCTTCATAATTTCTACAGTAGTTCTACATCTCCTGACACTATTAAACATAATTAAGGGAAAGAGAAAAACATAAAATAAAGTGTACATAAAAATTATTGAGTCATACAACACATAATTGTGAATAAACAAAAAAAGTGAATGTAATTTATCAAAAAAGCGATAAATTACAAAAAAGCCACCTAAGGTAGCTAGATTTGTTTTTAAATTGACCTCCGTCGATGAGATTATGCACTGGGCCTTATCCCCCTATTAGAATTTGACCCAACGTTAGTCGGTTCCCTCTAGTTGTTACCAAAATTATCATATCAGGTCATCGCTGAACAGTTTAAAATAGAATAAAATAAAAGGGAAGGTAGAAGATTTGGATTAAAATAAAAGTAATTATGGGTTAAAGTACCTCGTCAAAAATTACACTTTTCATTTACCTGTATGTTAGTTAATTCATTATTAGTATTTAGTATTTAAAATATATGTCTAACCTCCCCCACCCTTCCTGCTATATAGTTAATTGTGTTAGTATAGGACATTACGCCTTTAACGTTGGTTGAGTTTATTGCACGTAATTGGATAATAGGTCATATAGTGTGGAACAGATGCCTCATATCATGTCCATTTCAAAAGGAGACGATCTCATAGTTCTCCGTGCTGAAGGGTTTGGTGACGAGCTTGCGACCTTGAGCTTTCATACGTGCTTTCAGTTCAGAAGTTTAAATCGGCCCGTGTTATTAAACAGCACATTCTTGCTAGATAAGCCTGTCTGGTAACCGTCTGAAGCGTTCTAGTGTCTTGGAACAGAAAAAAACAAAGTTCCACAGATAAAATGGCTATTATTCTGTTCCTCCTTGAATTTTGTTTAAAATCTCCTGGGCGTATTTGCAAGCAGAGTCCGGGTCTGTGAATGAGCGTTGCTTGCCCTTAAACGTAATTATCATTTTTGCTGGATAGATCACGCCATAACGAACTTCAGAATGCCCATATAAAATACTGCTTGCCCTTTTAAACTCGCGTCTTTTTGCCAGAATTTCCCGAGGATAATCCCTGTAGAATCTTACGATATTATCAGCGAATGTAAGATTTTCTCCATAGGTTATCTTCTTTAATAGAGTTTCCACAGTTGAAATATCTAGAAACTTTACAATAATTTGCCTTGGTGTAGCATTATCATGTTTTTGGAAGTGACCCACTCGATGAGCCAGATCTATCTTTGGTTTTTCAGGAAGTTTGAAAACATCTTTAAGTAGATTAGTAATAAAATCACGCATTTGAAGGCCGTGTTCAGCACCCTCTTTAACTCCTACTATTCTCAGATTTTTCCTCCTTGACCTGGCCTCTAAATCTTGACATTTCTCATTCAGTTTATTCATTAACTCCCAATTCGTGTTGTTTTTTCAGACCTGTTATTTCTTGGCTCATCTGTACCATCTCACCCTCCATTTCTTCCATCAATTTTTCCGTGTCTGTTAATTGCTTCAACAGGGTGTCATGTTTGTTGTTGTAATCTTTCTGCATACTTTCCATTTCCTTCACTGTCCTGGACTCCAAATCTTTAAACTGCTGGTTCAGGGCTACATAAAGCTCTTTTACTTCGCCGCAGCTATTATCAATTTTCTTAGAAAGATTGTCCTCCATAGTGGAGAAGTTATTCTGAATTGTAGAATTCATTTTGGCAAATTGCTTCTGAAGATCTTTAGTAATGTCTTTAAGAATATTAGCTCTTACCGTTTCTTCCCAGCTTTTCATTTCTTTCTCCTTGGTATCACTTCTCGCAGCCATATCGCTTGTAGGTTGTTGAGGTTCCAGCTCCTCTTCCAAACGTGGGTTCAGGGGTGGTTTCAAGCTCATCTAGAGCTTTTTGGAGCTGGAAACTGATTGTAGTTTTCTTGGGTCCTCTCTGACCTCTTCTCTTTCTCATCCAGTTTTTACGATAAGATCGTTTTAAATCCCAAATCTACCAGTACCGTTTGATGGAGTCAGTACCCTTGACGTTCAGCAAACCTGATAAGAATTTTTAACTCGATCCTGGCATGGGAGTCGACTTTAAACACGATTTGGCTGGAGGAGAGCTCAGTGCAGCTGCCTTCACTGCTTCATAGCAGCCACTGGAAGCCAAATTATAAGAAAGATGTCAACAAAATAGAGAGAGTACAGAGGAGATTTACTAGAATGTTGCCTGGGTTTCAGCACCTAAGTTACAGAGAAAGGTTGAGCAAGATAGGTCTTTATTCTTTGGAGCACCAAAGGTTGAGGGGGGACTTGACAGAGGTCTTTAAAATGATGAGAGGGATAGACAGAGTTGACGAGGATAAGCTTTTTCCATTGAGAGTAGGGAAGATTCAAACAAGAGGTCATGATTTGAGAATTAAGGGACAAAAGTTTAGGGGTAACATGAGGGGGAACTTCTTTACTCAGAGAGTGGTAGCTGTGTGGAATGAGCTTCCAGTGGAAGTGGTGGAGGCAGGTTCGATTTTATCATTTATAAATAAATTGGATAGGTATATGGATGGGAATGGAATGGAGGGTTATGGTCTGAGTGCAGGTAGATGGGACTAGGTGAGAGTAAGCGTTTGGCACGGACTAGAAGGGTTGTTTCCGTGCTGTAGTTATTATATGGTACATTGAAGGGATTGAAGTACATTGAGTAGATTATCTGGCAAAGCAGTGATAGCGAAGAGGCAATTAATTGGATTGTGGAAAAACTATTATGAGGAGCGGAAAGCGAATGTAAACGCTGAAAGAATGGCGAGTTGGAAGGAAGCCACTGTGAAGCGGGGGATAAAATTGAAGGATACTGAAGCGTAACGACCTCCAGGCATCTTGATAGAGGAGCCTGAAAGTATTAACGATAATGTAAGAAGGAAATCTTCCAAATTGAAACGGGCACCAGTAAATCTCGAGCTTGAGGACCCGATGGTTGTCGTTATTTTTTAGGGGAACGCGGTGAGTATTTAGAAGATTGGGGAAGTGTTAGAAGTGGAGATCCACGACCCCACCTTATTCTTCTTACCTTCCCCGCGCTTCAGATACGCATTGTGTAGCTTGCGAACAGAATAGACAATCAGATTCTGTAGCACAGGATTCCTTAACCCGACCGCTCCATTAATAATAGATAGTCTGAGAGTTCACGGTACAAGTATTCACTGGAGTTAGGCTTGTATTCACTGGAGTTTAGAAGGATCTTATAGAAACATATAAAATTATAAAAGGACTGGACAAGCTAGATGCAGGAAAGAATTTCCCAATGTTGGGCGAGTCCAGAACCAGGGGCCACAGTCTTAGAATAAAGGGGAGGCATTTAAAACTGAGATTCGGATTCAGATTCAGATTCAAACTTTATTGAGAACTGAGATGAGAAAAAACATTTTGTGAATTTGTGGAATTCCCTGCCACAGAGGGCAGTGGAGGCCAAATCACTGGATGGATTTAAGAGAGGGTTAGATTGAGCTCTAGGGGTTTGTGGAATCAAGACATATGGAGAGAAGGGAGGCACGGGTTATTGATTGGGGACGATCAGCCATGATCACAATGAATGGTGGTGCTGGCTCGAAGGGCCGAATGGCCTCCTCCTGCACCTATTTTCTATGTTTCTAAGAAGCCAAACTAGAAAGAAAACTCAAGTAGTTAAGGACAAAGAAGGTGGAAGAAGGGTACAGAAGCCAGGGTAGTTTTGCGAGCTTAAACCTAGACGAGTTGAACGAGCAGGGAGAGAAGAAAAGGAGTTATTTAGAACGTACCGTGAACCCCCTAGTGAAGGAGAAGACACGTCTGGGGGTGAGGCAATAATTGAAGATACCAAGATAGATCTTGATATGGCAGAAAGTAAGAAAACAAAACAAACACCCCTTAGGCAGTTCCCTGTTAGGGAAATGCCTAATCCTTCTTTTGATCCAGCCAATGTAGTGAGTGCAATAAGTGTTTATACGCCACGGAAGCCAAACGAGATGATGGCCATTTTAAGTCCAATACCCAATGGTAGAAATTCACCTGCTTCCTTTGTGGATCATCCAAGAACTACAAAGCACGTACATCACGCTGACTGCCGAGATGTATGGGCAGTGATCCAGCAAATACTTACCCCAAGCGAACACACCAGGTTCCTAACAATTCGAGGGCATCCGTCGCACGAACCTTGAGCGAATATAATATTCAGTATTAGTACTAACTTTAATGTAGTTTCATACATACGAAAAATTGTTTCTCATCAGTTTTTGTCAGTGCAATTAATAAAAACAGAAATAAATACATACAAATTAAAAATTATCTTATCTAAAATAGACCTAAACTTGATCTAAAAAACAGACATTCAACCCGAACAGTGACTTTACCTTGACAGGTGTCTAGCTGTCAATGTTTGGGCGAGGTTAGATGTGGGGGTGTATGTGTATGGGGAGGGGACACAGTCTGTTAATCATTTTTGTTACTTGTGGGAAGAAGCTGTGTAGCATCCTGCTGGTTCTGCAGCTGATACGTCTGTACCTGCTCCCAGATGGCAGAATGGAGAAGATGTGGTGGGATGGATGGTAAGGGTCCTTAATGATGGAGATGGCTCTGCGGATGCAGCGCTTCTGATAGATCTCCAATAGGAAAGGGAGTGGGGCACCAATGATCCTACTGGCTTTCTTCACTATCCTGTTCAGCTGTCTTTGTTCATAAGCCTTGCAGCTCCCAAACCAGGAAGTGATGCCGTAGGTCAGTATGCTCTCAATGGTCCCCCTGTAGAAGGTCGTGAAGTGAACAGTGGGGGGGACCTGCTTTTTTGAGTCTCTGGAGGGGGTGAAGCCGCTGCTGTGCTCTTTTGATGACTGCTGTGGTGTTGGTTGTTGAGGTCAGGTCGTCCGCCAGGTGAACTCCCAGGAACTTCACTCTGCTAACACTCTCCACAGTAGCGGATAACAGTACAAGGGAAGAGGCTGTTTTAATGGCCCTTGCAAATCTATCTATCTATCTATCTATCTATCTATCTATTGGTTATATTTAAGAGGGAGTTAGATGTGGCCCTTGTGGCTAAAGGGATCAGGGGGTATGGAGAGAAGGCAGGTACAGGATACTGAGTTGGATGATCAGCCATGATCATATTGAATGGTGGTGCAGGCTCGAAGGGCCGAATGGCCTACTACTGCACAATTTCTATGTCTCCCTCTCCTCACCCCTCTCCCTCTCCTCACCCTTCTCCCTCTCCCACCCATCCCTCTCTCCCCCACCCCCTTCCCTCTCTACCCCACCCCCTTCCTCCTACCCCTCTGTCCCTCTTCCATCACTCCCCCCACCCCTCTCCTCCTCCCCTCCCCTCTTCTACGTCTCCCCTTCTCCCCTTCCCCCTCCACTCTCCATCCCCACTCTTTACCCCCTCTCCCCCCACCCCTCTCTCCCCCTCCCCTCCCCTGCCTCCCCATCCCCCCTCCCCCACATCTCTCTCTCCCCATCCCCCTCTCTCACCCCCTACCCCGCTCTCCTTTCCCTCCCAAATCTGTCATGTTTCCTCCTCCTCCTCCTCTCCCCCTCCCTCCCCTCTTCTCACCCCACCTCCCCTCCCTCCACCTGTGAGTTTGGGGGGTGGTTAATTTGAGTGTGATGCCGCAGCCCCCCCCTCCCCCGGCAAACGGGTCTGCACTTGGTCTAGTTATATATTAAAACTGTGTGGCTGCCGCCTGCCGTCCGGCTGCCTTTCTGCCTTTTGATTCGCTGTTCCTTCCTATCCGCTTCCAACACACTTCAAAACAAAGTTGCAAGACAGGAACACTCTGAACTTTTCACCTCAATGGGATATCACAGCAAGTGCTTCAACAGGAGGGGGAGGGCCAATTGGTATTGCAATTGGAACTGCTGCAGCAGGCAGGGGAGATGAAATTGGAATTTTTTTTAATCCACTGCTGAGGGAGGCAGGGGAGTGCTGGAATCTTACATTTGGGAACGGGTTCAGTTACGTTGGAGGAGACGGGTGCATGGTGGAATATTGGGTTGGGGAATCACACCATTGGGGGAGCAGACCCAATGGGTCTGCACTTGGTCTAGTACTCTTTAAAAGCCGATTTACTTAGCCAGAATCCTAGATAAAGACTAAAAAAGGGAGAGGGAGCTGATGAATTTTTAGAACGATTCTACGAATTATACATGGATCAATTGGGCGAGTTGAATGATCGAAACGGAGTAAATTCCCCACAATATTGTGCCATCTTATTGAATTGCCTAACGTAGCGGAATCCATTAAAACAAATAACATGGACTGGACAGAAAATAGTGCCAGCCAAATGGCCTGGGCTGTAGGGTATCACTGGAGAGACATAAAGAAGCAGGAGATTCCGCCTGCAATAATACAAAAGACTGAATATGCAATCGGACAAAGAAGTGCCAGAATATGATCCTGAACCATGGGTCCCCTGAGAACCTGCAGGGAGGTTCTACTGCAGTTGTACAGGGTCTTGGTAAGACCACACCTGGAGTATTGCGTACAGTTTTGGTCTCCTAATCTGAGGAAAGACATTCTTGCCATAGTACAGAGTACAGAGAAGGTTCACCAGACTGATTCCTGGGATGTCAGGACTTTCATATGAAGAAAGACTGGATAGACTCGGCTTGTACTCGCAAGAATTTAGAAGATTGAGGGGGGATCTTATAGAAACTTACAAAATTCTTAAGGGGTTGGACAGGCTAGATGCAGGAAGATTGTTCCCGATGTTGGGGAAGTCCAGAACAGGGGTCACAGGTTAAGGATAAGGGAGAAGTTTTTTAGGACCGAGATGAGATAAACATTTTTTACACAGAGAATGGTGAATCTGTGGAATTCTCTGCCACAGAAGGTAGTTGTGGCCACAGTTCATTGGCTATATTTAAGAGGGAGTTAGATGTGGCCCTTGTGGCTTAAGGGATCAGGGGGTATTGGAGAGAAGGCAGGTACAGGATACCGAGTTGGATGATCAGCCATGATCATATTGAATGGCGGTGCAGGCTCGAAGGGCCGAATGGCCTACTCCTGCACCTATTTTCTATGTTTATGTTGCTATGTTTCTACCAGCAAATTACGGATTGGGAGAAATTAGAGTCCGATATCACCGAGAAATCGGTCGAAAAAATTTCGACCGATATCACCGAAAAATACCTGCCCCAGAGCCAGTCTCCCAGAAACCACGTTTGAGGAAATGCCGATCATCAGGAGTGGGCCAGTGTTACACTTGTGGAGGGTTAGGTCACTGGAGTAGGGAGTGCCTAAATAGAGAAAGGAATGAAAGAAGGAGTCACAAAATAAATTTCCAAGACCAAAGAGAATGGAGAGACCCCAGAGATCAATAGACAATAAACAATTGGTGCAGGAGTAGGCCATTCGGCCCTTCGAGCCAGCACCGCCATTCAATGTGATCATGGCTGATCATACCCAATCAGTATCCCGTTCCTGCCTTCTCCCCATATCCCCCGACTCCGCTATTTTTAAGAGCCCTATCTAGCTCTCTCGTGAAAGTATCCAGAGAACCTGCCTCCACCGCCCTCTGAGGCAGAGAATTCCACAGACTCACCACTCTCTGTGTGAAAAAGTGTTTCCTCGTCTCCGTTCTAAATAGCTTACCCCTTATTCTTAAACCGTGGCCCCTGGATTTGTAATACTTGCTGTTATTCCTGCCGTTCCAAAGCCGGGAAAGGAGGGCCAATGTAGACTGGTGCAAGATGTGAGAGAAATCAACTCTGCTGTGGAACCGTTCCATGCCCTAGTGCCAAACCCTGCCCATACCCTAGCCCAAATACCGGCTGAAGCAAAAATCTTTTCGATAGTCGACGAGCAACATGCATTCTTTTCTCTGCCTCTTCACGAAGACAGCCAATTTTTGCTTTTACATACAGGGGCTTAAAGTTTGCTTTTACATATAGGGGCCAACAATACACCTGGACCAGATTGCCTCCAGGGTTTATCAATCCGCCTACTTTATTTTCCAGGTGTCTACAAGACCAATTGAGTGCTTTAAAATTCAAAATGAATTCAACATTAGTGCAGTATGTAGATGATTTATTAGTGGCCAGCAAAAACGAATCCAGTAATCGGAAAGATATTGCACTAAGCTGTACTACTAAACCATTTAGCTGATTTAGGATATGTAGTCTCCCAGTCAAGAGTGCTGATGGCCCAGGAGGAAGTAACATTTTTAGGGATTATAATTTCAGCAACCGAAAGGAGTCTCGAGAAAAGCAGACTTGAACCCATCCGCGAATTGCCAATTCCAAAAGAAGCCAAACAAATGAGGCAATGGCTTGGCATGGTCATTTATTGTAGACCCTGGATCCCAAACATCGCTCTGGAAACCAAGGAGCCAACACCCTATACTCTCCTCCATGGCCACAGCGAGTAGCACCGGAAATTGGAGGAACAGCACCTCATATCTGAAGTCTGAAGAAGGGTTTCGGCCCGAAACGTTGCCTATTTCCTTCGCTCCATAGATGCTGCTGCACCCGCTGAGTTTCTCCAGCTTTTTTGTGTAACCTTCGATTCTCCAGCATCTGCAGTTCCCTCTTAAGCACCTCATATTCCGTTTGGGGAGTCTGCATCCTGGGGGCATGAACATCGAATTCTCCCAATTTGTTAGTCCTTGCTGTCTCGTCCCCTTCCTCAGCCCCCCTGCTGTCTCCTCCTATCTCCCTAGCCTTCGGGCTCCTCCTCCTTTTTCCTTTCTTGTCCCCGCACACCCCCGCCCCCGATCAGTCTGAAGAAGGGTTTCGGCCCGAAACGTTGCCCATTTCCTTCGCTCCATAGATGCTGCTGCACCCACTGAGTTTCTCCAGCTTTTTTGTGTACCCTATACTATAAGTAGGGCGAATTCAAATTAACAAAGAAAGCACAAGAGGCCTTCGAAAACCTAAAAAGATCGCTGATGCAAGCTCCGGCATTGGGAAGACCATTATTATGACCAAACCTTTCACCTCTATTGCACCATTTTATCTGAATGGGCAACTTCAGTTCTGACTCAAAAACATTTTTTTAAATTATTTTTTTTTAATTTAATTCTTTATTTCGATCAGAATAAAAGAATAAAAAGCAAGCGTGAAACAGCATACAAAATACAAAACAAGAATATGTATAAAGTGTCATAAACAATATCTATAAATAAATGAAATCGTATGTGTCCGAAAAGGAGCAGGAAGAAGCCAAAGCTTATTCATTCCCACCCCTTATTCAACTGCTTATAATTATCTGATACAAATTTAGCAGCTATATGTACACCAGCAGCTATATGCACACCATATGATATATGTACACCATATGTACACCAGCAGCTATATCTACACCATATGTACACCAGCAGCTATATGCACACCATATGATATATGTACACCATATGTACACCAGCAGCTATATCTACACCATATGTACACCAGCAGCTATATGCACACCATATGTACACCAGCAGCTATATGCACACCATATGATATATGTACACCATATGTACACCAGCAGCTATATCTACACCATATGTACACCAGCAGCTATATGCACACCAAATTATTTACATTTATACACTAATCAAATATTTCCAAAGCCATACAAAAAAGAGAGAAGAAAAAAAAAAAGAAAATAAAAAACCTTCATATACTATACTATACTATACCCCCATATCTCACTGACCTCCTCTCCCCCAACCAACCCTCACAGTCCCTCAGATCCACATCAGCCGGTCTCCTCTCCATCCACGTCCAACCTCTGCAGTTTTGGGGACAGAGCCTTCTCCAGGGCAGCTCCCAGGCTCTGGAACTCCCTCCCCCAACTGATCCGCAATTCCGTGTCCCTCACCATCTTCCAGTCCCGCCTCAAGACCCATCTCTTCACCTCTGCCTATGTCCTTAGCCCCACGTCCCCCTCCCTTTTCATCTGTGCTTGAATTGCCTCATATTGTGTTTTGAATTGAATTCTGTCTTTAATTTGTGTACTAGTCATGTCTCTACTATTTATTTCATTCCGCTTACATGTTTTTCCTCTACTTGCTAAATTTTTGTAAGGCGTCCTTGAGACTCTTGAAAGGCGCCCATAAATAAAATGTATTATTATTATTATTATACATATACTATATACTATACATATACTATACAGTATCTTAATCATATATGGGAATAGACATAGACCAGTTGCTTATGACTCCTCTAAATTAGATCTGGTTGCCAGGAGACATCCACTTTGCACTCAAATTTTAACTAATATATAATAGTTTACAATCAGCTGCTAATTTGACACTCCAGCAAGAGATTGTAGTGTACAGTTCACATTCAGTATCGGCATTGTTGGGGCAGCTTCAAACACAGCATTTAACAATGGCTCGCCAAAATGAGTATGAGATCTATCTTTTGAAAAACCGAAACTGCAGTTCAGACATTGTACATTCATTAACCCAACCTCTTTTCTTATTTCACCACCAGAAAAGCAATCAGAAGCAGGGCATGACTGTCTATTTGTTATAGAGGATGAAACATCAGTGAGAGAGGACTTGAGGGATACAGCCATAGAGGACTCTGACAACACATTATATGTGGACGGGAGAGCATCTATTGGACCGTGGAGTGAGAGATTGTCTGGGTATGCAATTGTTAATCAGAAAGCGGAGATTGTAGAAGCAGCTGCCTTTGAGTCACCTTATTCAGCACAGCAAGCTGAATTATTTGCTTTGAATTGGGCTTGTATTATTGGGGAAAATTTAAAAGTAAATATTTACATTGATTCTCGGCATGCATTTGGAGTAATGCATGATTTTTGACAATTATGGAAAAATAAGGGGTTTCTAACTTCCGTAGGAACTCAAATTTCAAATAAATAATTTGTGACAGATTTATTAAAGGCCTTAATTCTACCCAGACACATTTCTGTTATGAAATGTAGCACCCACACTGGACAGTCTTATTTTTGGGAGGTGTCGTATATAAAAAATGTTTTTTGTAACTTTGGTAACTTTTGTAACTTTTGGACAGACTCCAGTAGATATCAGGAATTGTAATGCCAACTTAGTAGCTAAGAAAGTATCATACCAGGGACTCAAAGAATAAAATCTCATTATATGCAGACGATATACTTTTATATATTACAAAGTCACAAACGAGCATACCAAATTTATTAAACTTAATAGAGGAATTTGGGTCTTTTTCTGGACAAAGAATAAACTGGAATAAAAGTGAAATCATGACATTAAAACCTCAAGAACCTACACACTTATTGAAGTTCCCCTTTAAAATCGCAACAGAAAAATTTAAATATTTGGGTATTCAGATTACTAGAAAATATAAAGCATTATTCAACGCTAATTTCATACCTTTATTAAATAATCTTAATACGCTGATTAAATTTTGGAAAACACTTCCCTTATCATTATTGGGTAGAATAAATGCAATACAAATCTTACTACCACAATTACTATACCTATTTCAGTCCATACCGGTATATATACCAAAATATATTTTTTTTAAATTAGACTAATATTACTAATTATATTTGGGACTATAGATCACATAGAATTACAAAAAAACACTTATGTAAACCAAAAGAGGTCGGGGGACTTTCACTTCCGAATTTTATGTATTATTACTGGGCAGTGCATATTAAGAATATGATTTATTGGTTGGATAGTTCTACCCAACAGACAGAATGGATAAAAATGGAGAAGGAGGATTGCCATCCTTGTAATATAGGAACGATCCTCTTCTCCCCCAAAAAACTGAATAACACAATATAAGAAGAACCCAATTATATATGGTACAATAAGAATTTGTAAACAAATAAAATTATCTTTAAAATTAAGAAATCTATCACTGTTAATGCCAATAGCGAATAACCCTTTATTTAAACCATCTCTTATTGATAAGACATATAACCAATGGGAAAGTCTCGGAATTAGAAGGATCGGGGATATGTACGAAATGGGAAACCTACTATCATTCCAACAATTACAATTAAAATTTAAATTGAAAAACGACCAATATTTTAAATATCTTCAGATTTGTGATTTCATGAAAAAAATATATACAAGGATATCAAAAAGTAACTCCTGACTTATTGGAAGAAGCAATGAATATTGAAGCTGACTCACAAAAATTAATATCATATTTATATAATAGTATTCTAAATATAGACCTACCATTGACAGAGGTACTTAGAGAAGAGTGGGAACGGGAACTAATGATAAAAATTACGAAGGTTAAATGGGAAAAATACGATATATATTCATATATGTTCAATTAATGCAAGACATAATCTAATTCAATTTAAAATTGTACATAGATTATATTATTCAAAAAAAATGATATTTTTGAAATATTTACAAAATTATTCAAGACAAGAATGGAACCTAATACTGAAATGATTATATTTGGTGTAATGGAAGATGGGAATAAATTGAACACATCTCAAAATCTATTCCTTAACTATGGTTTAATAATAGCAAAAAAATTAATATTTAAATTTTGGAAGGGTACATCAATACCAACGCTTAAAATGTGGATTGCAAGTATGTTGGACAGCGCTCATCTTGAGGAAATGCGATTCCTCCTAATGGATAAATCAGACAAATTCATAACGAGTTGGTCTCCATTCGTCGTTTTTTTGGAATCATATGGTGCAACACAATTGTAAAAACTAACTGTTTCAGGACCAAAATAAATTTTAAAAAGTATCATGGGAACGAAAGATGGTGGTACCCAAAATGATGACTAAAAGTCTAACTAACGTCCCCCTCGGAGAGACTGATGCCAACCATCCAAGAAATTGTTCAATTACAGGAGGAGGCTACTGAAGGAGATAAGGAAAGGTGGGAGCGCTGCAAGCCGTCAGCAGCGTGTCCGTTTTTTCTACTTTTATTTTTTTAATATGTTTTAATGTGTTTAATGTTTCTCTGTGTGTCTTGTGTGGGGAGTGGTGTGGGGGGGGTGAGGGTGGAACCGCTTCGGTCGCCTCCTCCACGGAGAGGCGACTTTTTCCAGGTCGCCTCCCCCCGTGGCCTAACAACAAAGATCAGCGTGGCCTTTCCCGGAGACGCGCCCGGGGCTTCAGCGGCGTGCGCAGCGCGGACTCTCGGCGTGGAGCGGGTAAGCCCTCGCTGGGGCTAGCCGGAGGGGAGCACTCCGATTCGCTGGCCCGTGGCAGCCGGCAGCCTGAAGCCGCGGTCTGCACAGCTCCAGCTGGCGCGGCGTCTACAGCCCGGGGTCTCACGTTGGGGACCCGGGAGAAGAAGGAGCTTCCACCGCTGGCCCGCGGCCAACTTCTACCGCGGATGCGGACTGGACTTACCATCACCCCTGGAGAGGAGCTTCGACCGCCGGCCCTGCGGTCTGCGGTGCTTCTGGCTGCGGCGCGGACTTTAAATCTACAACCGCCGGCCTGCGGCTTACACCATCCTGAAGCCGCGGTCTCTGGTGGGGAAGAGCCGACTCTGGACTGACTCTGGACTATGGTCCCGACCAAATTTTGTGACTTCCACCACAATGATGAATGCTGTGGTGGATGTTTGTTTTACATTTTTATTGTGTATTGTATGTTCTTTCTCATTGTATCACTGCTGACAGATTCATTTCACTTGCACTTCATGTGCAATGTGACGAATAAACCCGTACTGTATTGTATTGTATTGGAGACAACTGGGATGTGTACTGGGTTGTATAACTGGACTGTGGACCACTGCAGCAGGGCAGACCTGCATAACAGATTCATTGGCGGTATGGGTTTATAGAGTGCATGCACTATGCAATCCATTGTGGTGCAAGGGCAGTAGGGGACACTCTATTGGCTACTTGGTGGCATCCAAAACTACAATCTTTAGCTCAGAAGGTAAGCAGTAATTGCCTGTTCTGCCTGAAATACAATCCAGGGGAAGGAATAGGAAGCTAAGAGGGAAAAAACACCATTGCCTATGGGCCAGTTTGAGACATTGCAGATGGACTATATCGAATTGGAAAAGTGCCAGGGTTATAAGTATGTATTTGTCATAGTCGATGTATTCAGCCAGTGGATCGAAACTTTTTCCCAACCCTTGATAACAAAGCGGCTACTGTTGTCAGTGTTAATGAGAGAAATTGTCCCTAGATTCGGTATCCCCATTCAACTTAGTTCAGATAACGGTCCACACTTTATTGGACAAATCAATAAAGAATTTTGTGAACAGCTGGGGATCCAGCAGCAATTACACTGTGCTTATCGACTGCAGGCTGCTGGACTTGTAGAAAGAAAAAAAAATCAGACCCTTAAAACAAAATTAGCCAAATTGAAGGCAGAGACTGGACTTGGATGGATTAAATTACTCCCATTAGCTCTATTTCAGATGAGAGTCACACCTGTAGGGAAATCTAGATTAAGCCCAGCTGAAATTGTTTGTGGTAGACTCTGAAACCAGAATGCAATGAAAATAATCAACTTCCACCATATGACTGTGGAGATGACCGACTACATTCTAGCTTTGACCAAAGCCTTAAGGGACTTGCTTTGTAGAGTAAAAGCAGCCAATAGTGAGATGCCTTTGTTAGCAACTCCCATCAAAGTGAAACCTGGAGACTATGTCCTTATCAAGAATTGGGTGAGGAAAAGATTGGAGGTTCATTGAGAGGGACCTTACAGGTTCTTCTAATGACTCCAACAGCTGTGAAAGTGGATGGAAGAAATGCATGGGTAGATCTCCATCACTGTAAATGTAACGGGTATAGCTTGGACCCAATAGCAGCACAGAATCAGGCAGGTATAATTGGTAATGAACTTTATTACGAAACTGTAACACAGAGTAGTAACACAGGAATGGGTACACTGTACTCACACAGAGGCTCAGGATTGAGCGAGGGTTCCGAAAGGGGGCAGGCAGGAGACGTAGTCGGGGTAGCGGAAAGTCCGGTAACCAAGAGATCCAACACACGATGCAAACAAACCAACGAGGGACAGACGAAAGGAGAGTCGAAGCCAGGCAGGAAGTCGCCGGAGAGTCTTGCATGAATGCTGAGAACAATCTGGCACTGTGTGAACGGTGAGGAGAGTCTATATACCGGGTTAATTGGTGATCAGAGGCAACTGAGTGCAACAGGTGAGGAGAGTTGGGCTGATGAGAGGGGAGTGGCAGGCAGGATGGTGAGGAGAAGGAGGGACCGGTGGAAAAGTACTGGGAGATGAAATGGATGAGAATGAGGAGCGGGCAGACCGTGACAGTAAAAGCATCAGTGAAGGTATGGATTGCTAACTTACTTCATCCCAGGTTCTCTTAGGAATGCTAAACTCTATTATGAATCAAGCACAGATGAACTAGCAGCACAGATGAACTAGCAACACGGATGGCGGGGATTCGCGCTCACGAAAACTCGGGAGTTGAAGACTCATCAGACGGGAATCGTGAAGCCACACCCACGAAAACTCGGGAAGCTTGATGAAGTTCTGGGAAAATACATCAGTATCTTTTTGTTAGGACATTTGTTTGAGTGAAGCAGTCGTTATTGTATTTTAAGTTATCATTAATGATGAGGGTTATCATAAATGATAAAACGGGGGAATGTTAATATTGACCAAATTGAAGACACTATAAAATGCAGAATCCCTGCATTTGTCAGAATTGCTTAACCTTTGTCAGTGGAAAATTACAGGCTGTGAATGGCTCCGACTGGTCTGAGCTTCAGATTGATATGCAGGATGGTGAAAGATCCAGGTGTTCTCCTCATTTCCCCTTAATTGATAAAATGTATAAAAACTGCGAACAAACTTAAATACATTGATATGATTGGATTGCTGTAAAAGAATTGTAAATAATGTAAATAATGTTGCAAGACAGTTACCCTGCTGTTTTTTGATTGGCCAAAGTGCTAAGCCCTGACAGGATTGTTTTGAGTTCCAGGGTAAATGTTGCAATATTCAGTTAGTTAGCTTCCTTCCCGAAGCTTCTGCAAGAAACATTGTATGGGAGACTCTGCAATTGGTTTGGGGAACTGTCAATAATGATTTGATGTAATTAATATGTTTGATTGGACTGTAAAGTGACCACTCCTATGTAGTTCGGCCCCTCAAGGTTTGTGGACCTATATAAGGTAGCCCCCATTTTAGATCTTCTGGAATAGCGCTTGGGACTGCGTGACCTTTTGGAGCGTTTCTGCTTGCACGAGGCTGAAGGGCTTGGCTAGGCAGAGACAAGGATCGAACCCGCGGTGGTTTAGGTATCGTCGAGAGGAATTTGCTGTTCAATCTAAAAATAAAGTTCATTTTTTCCAGTGCTTTGAATCAGATTTTTTTATTGAACTAGACTAGGAGTTGGGGGGGGGGGGGGGGGGGTGGGTAAGCTTTAGAAGAACATATTTACAGTAGCTCTGGCACAATTGTGTTAAATGCAGAGCTAAATTCAACAAACAAAATCCACACATAGGTCCCCTGGCGGTCTAGGTGCTGGAGGATGAAGTGCAGTCCCAGGTTGACTGCGTCATCCACAGACCTATTGGCCCGATATGCAAACAGCAGAGGGTCCATGTGATATTTTTCAGCTTGGCCAGCACACGCCTTTCAATGGTCTTCATGACTACAGAGGTCAGTGTGAGAGGCCTGTAGACATTAAGTCCTTAGATACACAAAAATGCTGGAGAGACTCAGCGGGTGCAGCAGCATCTATGGAGCAAAGGAAATAGGCGACGTTTCGTGCCGAAACCCTTCTTCAGACTGAAGAAGACAGCAAAGTCATTAACATAGAAACATAGAAACATAGAAAATAGGTGCAGGAGTAGGCCATTCAGCCCTTCGAGCCTGCACCGCCATTCAATATGATCATGGCCGATCATCCAACTCAGTATCCTGTACCTGCCTTCTCTCCATACCCCCTGATCCCTTTAGCCACAAGGGCCACATCTAACTCCCTCTTAAATATAGCCAATGAACTGGCCTCAACTACCTTCTGTGGCAGAGAATTCCAGAGATTCACCACTCTCTGTGTGAAAAACGTTTTACTCATCTCGGTCCTAAAAGATTTCCCCCTTATCCTTAAACTGTGACCCCTTGTTCTGGACTTCCCCAACATCGGGAACAATCTTCCTGCATCTAGCCTGTCCAACCCCTTAAGAATTTTGTAAGTGCTTGCCTTTTTGCCTGTACAGGTTTGAAAATGTGTGTGTCGACCAGTGCCAGTTGCTTGAGAGTAGAGAGGCAAACATTGTCCAGTCCTGAAGATCTCCGGCTTTTCTGTCTTCTGAAAAGCCTCTCCACCTCCTCTATTTTTATTGCTGATGAAGGCGGAAGTGATGTTGTGCAGCACGGAGGGTGTGGGTAATTGGGTGTGAAGTGGTGATTGGAGAGGGGTGGGTGGGAAAGGGTCTGGTCTTTTCAGACTGGAGTCTTGCTTTAAGTATGTGTGAAGTGGTGAATAGGGAGGAGTGGGTGCAGAAGGACCCAGGGGTTAGACAGGGAGATTATATCAATAGGCATCCGCAAGCTATCCACGAGACATTCAATGCCGCCGAAAGATAAATCTTCCAAAACACAGTCTCTTAATTAATGGTTTCTTTATTGTTGTACTAAAAACAGTAAGCTATCCATCCAAACTTCTTGTTTAAGTACATTCTGATCTTACTTGTAGTCAAACTGGTGCATGGTCAAACTGGTGCATGGTGGAAAGCTGTGACCTCTCCCCCATGCTTCTTCAAAACTAAAAACTACTAGAGTCTGCGCGAGAATCCCAGCCGCAAACACGCCTCAAACTACGTAATAAATCCCACCCACATCATTACGGGCAGTTATAATTTAAAGGTAACTGGTTATAGTTATAACACACTGAGTTAAGCTAAATGGCTACTACATATGGTAAGTTTTCCATTTAGGTTTATTATTAGAAACATAGAAAATAGGTGCAGGAGGAGGCCATTCGGCCCTTCGAGCCAGCACCGCCATTCATTGTGATCATGGCTGATCGTCCCCTATCAATAACCCGTGCCTGCCTTCTCCCCATATCCCTTGATTCCACTAGCTCCTAGAGCTCTATCTAACTCTCTCTTAAATCCATCCAGTGACTTGGCCTACACTGCCCTCTGTGGCAGGGAATTCCATAAATTCACAACTCTCTGGGTGAAAGTTTTTTCTCACCTCAGTCTTAAATGACCTCCCCTTTATGCTAAGACTGTGGCCCTTGGTTCTGGACTCGCCCAACATTGGGAACATTTCTCCTGCATCTAGCTTGTCCAGTCCATTTATAATTTTATATGTTTCTGTAAGATCCACCCCTCCTGAATTGAATTGAATTGAATTGAATTGAATCCTTCTAAACTCCAGTGAATACAAGCCTAGTCTTTTCAATCTTTCCTCATATGACAGTCCCGCCATCCCAGGGATCAATCTCGTGAACCTACGCTGCACTGCCTCAATCACAAGGATGTCCTTCCTCAAATTAGGAGAGCAAATTGTAACATGTCCTGAGGTACAGTGAAAAGCCGTTTTGGAGGAGGCGAGACTGACGTTTGCAGCGCCCTCTGCCTTCTTTATTTATTTTTTATTTTGTCCCATTGAGTGTATAGTTTGTAGTGGTTTTTATATTGTTTTTAAGTGTGTATGTGTGGGGGGCGGGGCGGGGGGGTGGCGGAAACTTTAAAATCTCTTCCCTGTACGGGGGACTCGACCTTTTCCCTGTCGTGTCTCCGTTTGTCGTTGGGGCCTAGCACCGTGGAGCGGCCTCCAACCGGAACGACCTGGGGGCTCCAGTCGCGGAGCTGGCCGAGTTCGGAACGGGAGGAGCTGTGGTGGCGCGCTGCTGCGGCCTGACTCCGGAGCGTGGAGAGCTGTGGTGGTGCACGGCTGCGACCAGAATCCGGAGCTTCGGAGGCTCCAGCCGCAGGTCCGGTGGACAGTAACATCGGGAGCTCACGGGTCCCTGGTGGGAGACCGCTTTTTGGGGCTTCCGCAGCGGCAACTTCTCCCGCTGGAATCGCGGGGTTGATAATGACCCGGAGCGGGGCCTTCCATCGCCCGGCGCGGCTTTAGCGGCCGCGGGACTTACCAGCGCCCGCCGGGGGCTTTGACATCGGGAGAAGAATGGAGAGCAGGGGAGAGACAATGACTTTGCCTACCATCACAGTGAGGAGGAGATTCACTCTAATGGATGTTTGTGTAAACTGTGTTGGTTGTTAATTGTTTCTTTTTGTTGTATGATTGCAGAAACCACACTTCATTTGAGGTTCAAATGACAATACACTACATTTTAATTGTAATTTATTTTTCATGTATCCAATCATAGAACAGTATAGCACAGGAACAGGCCCTTCAGCCCACAATGTCTATACTGAACATGAGGCCAAGAACCTCTCTTGTCTACCCGTACATAATCCAGATCCCTCCATTACGTACACATCCAAAGTCTCTTAACTGCCACTACTGTTTCTGCCTCCACCACTGTAAGTAAGTGACTCAGCCACACGTTAAGGTACAACACAATTTTATTAAAGCACTCGTAGCAGAGGATCTGCAGTACATTACATCTCCAAGCTGCTGCATCTACTGCGTGATGTAGGTGAGTTCTAATATTATAAGCATGTACTAGGCGGGGATACTACTAACAAGCACGATGATTGTCTAGCATGCAATAGCAGATCTACAACCACCATCAATCCCGACAGCGTGTTCCAGGCACTCAATTAAATCAGTTTGCATGCTATCCATCAAATTTGCCTGGATAGCAGGCAAAACAATTGTTTTCACTAGATCTTAGGATATATGACAATAACAAGCCAATAGCAATGCCGTCTACGCATGCCAGTGTGAGGCCAAATGCAAATTGGAGGAATATCACCTCTAATTTTGCTGGGGAAGCTTATACAGCGATATCAATATTGATTTCTCCAATGTCAAGTAACCTTTGTCAAGTATTCCCTCTTTCTCTGTCCCCACTCTAGTCTTCCTGCTAGTACCACTGTTCATATTCCTTCATTAGCAATAGATAATAGGTGCAGGAGTAGGCCATTCGGCCCTTCGAGCCAGCACCCCCATTCAATGTGATCATGGCTGATCATCCCCTATCAGTACCCCGTTCCTGCCTTCTCCCCATATTCCCTGACTTCACTATCTTTAAGAGCCCTATCTAGCTCTCTCTTGAAAGCATCCAGAGAACCGGCCTCCACCGCCCTGTGAGGCAGAGAATTCCCCAGACTCACAACTCTCTGTGTGAAAAAGTGTTTCCTCAACTCCTTTCTAAATAGCTTACCCCTTATTTGTAAACCATGGCCCCTGGTTCTGGACTCCCCCAACATCGGGAACATGTTTCCTGCCTCTAGCATGTCCAAACCCTTAATAAACTTATATGTTTCAATAAGATCCCCTCTCATCCTTCTAAACTCCAGAGTATACAAGCCCAGCCGCTCCATTCTCTCAGCATATGACAGTCCCGCCATCCCGGGAATTAACCGTGTGAACCTACGCTGCACTCCCTCAATAGCAAGAATGTCCTTCCTCAAATTAGGAGACCAAAACTGCACACAATACTCCAGATGCGGTCTCTTTGCTCCTATACTCAACTCATCTTGTTATGAAGGCCAACATGCCATTCGCTTTCTTCACTGCCTGCTGTACCTGCATGCTTACTTTCATTGACTGATGAACAAGGACCCCCTAGATCCCGTTGTACTTCCCCTTTTCCCAATTTAACACCATTTAGATAATAATCTGCCTTCCTGTTTTTGCTACCAAAGTGGATAACCTCACATTTATCCACATTAAACTGCATCTGCCCACTCACCCAGCCTGTCCAAGTCACCCTGCATTCTCATAGCATCCTCCTCACAGTTCACACTGCCACCCAGCTTTGTGTCATCTGCAAATTTGATAATATTACTTTGAATCCCTTCATCCAAATCATTGATTTATATTGTAAATAGCTGCGGTCCCAGCACCGTGCCTTGCGGTACCCCACTAGTCACTGCCTGCCATTCTGAAAGGGATCTGTTAATCCCTACTCTTTGTTTCCTGTCTGCCAACCAATTTTCTATCCATGTCAGCACCCTACCCCCAATACCATGTGCCCTAATTTTGCCAACTAATCCCCTATATGCGGCCTTATCAAATGCTTTCTGAAAGTCCAGGTACACTAAATCCACTGGCTCTCTCTTGTCCATTTTACTTGTTACATCCTCAAATAATTCCAGAAGATTAGTCAAGCATGATTTCCCCTTCATATATCCATGCTGACTCGGACCGATCCTGTTACTGCTACCCAAATGTGCCGCTAATTCATCTTTTGTAATTGACTCCAGCATCTTCCCCACCATCGATGTCAGGCTAACTAATAACCATATAACCATATAACAATTACAGCACGGAAACAGGCCATCTCGGCCCTACAGGTCCGTGCCGAACAACTTTTTTTCCCCCTTAGTCCCACCTGCCTGCACTCATACCATAACCCTCCATTCCCTTCTCATCCATATGCCTATCCAATTTATTTTTAAATGATACCAATGAACCTGCCTCCACCACTTCCACTGGAAGCTCATTCCACACCGCTACCACTCTCTGAGTAAAGAAAATTAAACTGGTCTATAATTCCCTGTTTTCTCTCTCTTAAAAAGTGGGATAACATTAGCTACCCTCCAATCCACAGGAACTGATCCTGAATCTATAGAACATTGGAAAATTATCACCAATGCATCCATGATTTCTAGAGCCACTTCCTTAAGTACCCTGGGATGCAGACCATCAGGCCCTGGGGATTTATCAGCCTTCTGTCCCATCAGTCTATCCAACACCATTTCCTTCCTAATGTGGATTTCTTTCAGTTCCTCCGTCACCCCTGATCCTCAGGAAGATTGTGTGTGTCCTCCTTAGTGAAGACGGATCCAAAGTACCTGTTCAACTCACTGCCACTTCCTTGCTCCCCATATTAAATTCACCCTTTTCAGTCTTCCCCCTCCAAGGCCAACAATGGAGCATTGTGGGTTCCTTGACCATCGGTGGCAGCTCCAATTTGTTCTGTACCTCTTCATACCTCTAGTTTCCCTTGCCCTGACACTCAGTCAGAAGAAGGGTCTCGACCCATAACGTCACCTATTCCTTTTCTCCAGAGATGCTGCTTGACCCACTGAGTTACTGCAGCATTTTGTGTCTACCGGGTGGGGGAGGGGTTTGTGGGGGAGGGGAGTTGGGGAGGGGGGGATGGGGGAGCGGAGGCTGTGTGGGAGGGAGGGTGGGGGAGGGTCAGGTGGGGGAGGGGGTGTAGGGGAGGGGGGGCGGGTGGGGAAGGGGAGGGGGGGGGGGGGGGAAGTGTGTGTGTGGGGAGAGGAGGTGTGGGGGGGGGGGGGCGGGTGGGGGAGGGGAGGGGAGGTGGGGGAGGGGGTGTGGGGGAGGGGCTATGTGGGGGGGTTGGGGGGGACGTGGGAGAGGGCGGCGGGTGGGAGAGGGTTGTTGCGGGGGAGGGGGAACCTTCGAATCCTTCATAACTTTTGTACTATTTCACCACAAAACGTATTTGATTTGCAGCAGTGGAGAATGGTGAGTAAGGTGGGGGAAAATTGTAGCGCTGTGGGGGATCGTTTTTGTGCAAATTTAATTACAATGCAGACAGAATGTGGTGAAGATGAGAGTTTTAGTAATATACTAGACCAAGTGCAGACCCGTTGGGTCTGTTCCCCCAACGTTCAGTTGCGGGGAGGGGGGGCAGCATGTGGCGTCACACACACTAACTACCCCCCCCCCCCCCGCACACCCGCTAACTACCCCCTTGATATTATATTAATATTATTAATTTGCTCCTTTTGCCCCATAACGGCCCTATCTACTGACGCATAGCCCCCAACTCGCAGGCGGTTCTAGAGAGGGAGGGGGGGGGTAGAGAGTGAGGGCAGAAAGAGAAGGGGCAGAGACAGAGAGAGAGCGGCAGAGACAGAGAGAGGGGCAAGAGACAGAGGGAGGGGGGGAAGAAGAGGGAGGGTGGGAAGGGAGGGGAGAGGTGGGGGGAAGGGTGGGGGAGAGGTAGGGGGAAGGGTGGGGGAGAGGTAGGTGAAGAGGTGGGGGGAGAGGGTGGTGGGAGGTGGGGGGAAGGGAGGGGGAGAGGTCAGGGGGAGGGAGTGTGGGGAGGTGGGGAAAGGGAGGGGGAGAGGTGGGGGGGAGGGGGGTGAGGGGGGAGATGGTGAGAGGGGGTATGGATGGGAGGAACGAAGGGGGTGAGGGGGGGGGAGTGTAGAGAGGGGGGGAGTAGAGGGGGGGTAGCCACCAAACCCAACAGTTCAGTAGACATTCAGTGTGTCCGGTTGATTCGCAGATCAGACAGAGTCATGACCTCTCCCTTCCCCATCATGCAGAGACTGAGCCACACCCACACTTCCGGGTTTTATAACCCCTCCCCCTCCCACCGGAAAAGGTGTGGCTTTCAGGGCGTGATTGACAGGAGCTAGATTCTCAACATTTTTTAAACACCACACAATTTTATTTTTCATTGATGGGAAGAATCCTCTGCACCTGCTCAGCGGAGGGGGGACTGAGTAAGATGGCCAAAAATCACAGCCGTAAGTGTAGCAGTTTATCTAAAATAAATATACAGTGCAAACAGGAAGTAAGTGCATTTGCAATAGTGCCTTTTAACTTCAAGCCAAAGCTCCCAAGCCACCATTTGCAGTAATAAGTGCCTTTCAACTTCAAGCTAAAACACCCGCCACCATTTGCAGTAAGTAATGCCTTTCAACTTCAAACCAAAGCACCCAAACAACCATTTGCAGGCAGAGCCTTTTTACTTCAAACAAACCATATTTTCACTTTCAAACCACATTAAGGGTACTCACAGTTGTGTAGACATTTGTTCAGTGTTATTCAGAGCTCAGAGAGACGTGACCCTTGGCTTCATCCATCTTGCAGAGAGCAAGTGAGGCACACCACTTCCTGGTTTTATAGTCCCTCCCCCTCCCTCCAGCAGGGGCAGCAGAGAGAATGGTGATTTTTTTAAACTTCAAGCCAAAACACCCACGCCACCATTTGCAGTAAGTAGTTCCTTTCAACTTTAAACCAGCTCCCAAGCCACCATTTGCAGTAAGTAGTGCATTTCAACTTCAAGCCAAAACACCCAAGCACCATTTGCAGTAAGTAGTTCCTTTCAACTTTAAACCAAAGCTCCCAAGCCACCATTTGCAGTAAATAGTGCATTTCAACTTCAAGCCAAAGCACCCAAGCCACCATTTGCAGTAAGCAGTGCCTTTCAACCTCATGCCACCATTTGCAGTAAGTAGTGCATTTCAACTTCAAGCAAAGCACCCAAGCCACCATTTGCAGTAAGTAGTGCCTTTCAACTTCAAGCCAAAGCACCCAAAACAACCATTTGCAGGCAGTGCCTTTTTACTTCAAAAAAAAACATATTTTCATTTTCAAACCACATTAAGGGTACTCACAGTTGTGTAGACATTTGTTCAGTGTCATTCAGAGCTCATAGAGACGTGACCCTTGGCTTCATCCATCTTGCAGATAGTGAGTGAAGCACACCACTTCCTTGAGAGAATGGTGATTTTTTAAAAAACATTAATATCTCTCTGATTTTTCATCGATGGGAAAAATCCTCCGCACCCGTAAGGCGAAGGGGGGCTCTGTGCGAGGTGGCCAAAAATGACGGCCGTAGGTGGCGGCGTTCTGTCGGAAATCGCAACACAGTGGGCCAAAAGCAGTCAAGATCAGAGATTTAGTAATATAGATATATATGCCTGTTGGAGACACAAGGAACTCGAGATGCTGGAATACATTGTTAGAGGAACTCAGCGGGTCAGGCTTTTATCGAGATCTACTTAAAGCCAGGAATCTGGTCACCTTCAGCCAGGGCGCTGCTCCACAGGGGGAGGGGGATGATGTGGCTGCGAGGGTGGCCAGTCCTCACCCTGTCACGGTGGGTATCGTGTGCGTGGAGCGATTCCGGCCAAGCTTACCCCCGCTCCGTCGGAATTGCTCATAGGACTTACGACCCAGGTTCCTTCCCGAGAGCCGGCCCCACGCAACATGAGCCGCCTTTCCGAGTTGCCCAGCGTGCCGTTCCGTGACGCTGAGAGGCGCGTACTGTACAGGCTGCTCCTGCACACTCTACGCTTCCTCGCCCTTGCCTTCCGTCCAGACACGCCCTGGCGGTCCGTGTCACCACCTGACGGCGGGAGTGGTCCCCAGTGGAGGTCTCTCTATAATGAAGTCCTCCCCCTTTACATCGGGGACCTGGGGTGGAGAGTGTTGCGCATGGCCGTGGCCTGTAACAGATACTTGAGCCGGTTCACAGACTTGCCAGCCGTCTGTCACTTCTGCGGTGAGGATGAGACTGTGTTCCACGTCTACATGCAGTGTGAGAGGTTGCAGCCTCTGTTCGACTATCTGAAGGGGCTAATCCTCAGGTTTTGGCTACATTTTAGTCCCACGCTCCTGATGGCCGCAGCGGGGTCGGCTGCCTGCCCCTTTTCCGGGCCTATGTACGTGCCCGCATGTCCCTGGAGGGCGAGCACACACGCGGTGTCCACGGGGACTGTGGAGGCCGTCTGTCAACGCTGGTCGCCGCGGGAGGTCGAGCATTCTGTTGTTAAAGTTGGCGTGATATTAATTTGATGATCGTTTATTTGTAAAACTGTCCACATAGGCAGCCTTTGATTGTGCTCATTTGTATATTTATTTTTATTTTTTGAATAAACGTATTTGTATAATAATTCTTTATTTTTAAACAGTGTAGTAGCGGCGCCTGCTGGCGCACGCAGGTACTGAACCCTGCGTTCGGAA